>NW_025920123.1:2610722-2878962 GCF_902686445.1 Sciurus carolinensis | reverse complement strand
AATGACTTTCTTTTCTTTTTTTTTTCACAAAAGGGAGTTTATTAAGCAAACAGAGTGTCTCCCTCCAGGGTAAGAGAGAAAATGAGAAGAAAAGAGAAAGGAAAGAGAAAGGGTGTGCACTACAGAGAGTGGAAAGTGAGGAGGAGAAAGAAAGCAAGTCAGGAGGAGAGAAAAGCAAGAGAGAAAAGATGGCAGTGAAACTATCTTTAAGAATCCCACTGGGTTAACAGGGGACCAAAAATGGAGAAGGATACTTGCAAACTGACTGAAACAATAAGGTAGGATGTTCACAGATTGACAGTATTTGGGAGGTGGGGAAAATGGCTGCAATGGAAAGGTGGGGAGAGCAGCTTTGTATTACATTCCCCCATTTCTGTTTTTATAAGAAAATCTTTTGTTCTCCAATTCTTTCGTGCCTTATCTCTCCTTCCTGCCTAAGTGATTAGGGCTGGTTTTGCAGGTGAGATGTAAAAAGTCTATTCTCCGAGGGGCAGTGTTCATCTTCCAGACTTCCAGAGGCAGATGGCTTTCGTGGACTTCATTTCCTCAATTTAACTGATCCCTGATTTCTACACTAACTGCTTGTAGCCAATTCTGGCTTAACTCCTTTACTGCTTTAGGGAAAGGGGGCGATGACCGTTATGACTTCTTCAAGCTAGAAGGAGGCAGCATGGGGACAGCAGTTTGGAGTTCCCTTTTTAGAAATTGGGTTAACCAGGGGGTCCATGGTAGAAGTTTGACTGGGAAAAGCAGGTTGCAAAGGCATCTGGGGATGGGTGCTTCTATGAGAGAAGAACAAGAAGACATGTGTACTGAAATGAGACTAATACAATATAAATGTTGCAGAATCTGGAACATGCCAATGAATACCATAAAGATGACAGAAGTCAATAATTCCTCACCAGGGAGTGGAAGAACTGAGAAGTTGTTCCCATAACAAAGTCTAGCAAACACTGGAGAGGACAAGGCCTTTATTTGGGAACTTTAACATTGTCTAGGTTAGTTGGGAATGTAAACACAACATTTAGTAGAGATACTAGCAAACATAGATTAAGCCTACCTGTGTCTGTAGGCCTTAAACTGATTAAAACTTCTGACTCTGGCAGTTTTTATTTTAGTGGACTAACAAAAGTGTACATCTTAAGTTACATTTAACTATTATTTCTTTTAAATGCCCAAGAATGGCTATATTTTGGTTTTAACTGTTTTGCTAGGTGTTTAAGATCAAGCTGGTCAAAGTGACCTGTTCCTGTCTGTTAAAGAGTCAGTTGAGTTTCCACAGGGGTCACTCATAGAGAACTTAAGCGCAGCTTCTTAGCTCCATTAGTGCCATTGGTTAGACAGGATCTCCTTGATGAGGTGGCTTCCCTTGGAAGCATTAGGGGTGTCTCCCTGTTTCCATGACCCTCCTCTGCAGCAGGTGCACTGAGTGGCTTTTCATTCTCTAGTGGCCTTATCAATCTCCTTGATGAGGAGGTTGTGTGACCCACTCAGAATTGAGAGGTCCTCTTGTTCCCTGGGTTCAGGCTGACTTCAAGGGCAAGACACAAATATGGACTTTTCTTGACCTCTGTGTTTAATCTCAATCTCTAAGTTTGATCTTAACCATCAAGCAAGTCAGTCTCACCAGTCATAAAGTAAGAATACTGGGCTTTAACTTCAATGTCTATAACTTTATAGTTATTTACCCCCTTTTATCTAATTTGGGTCTACTTTTTCTGTCCTATAGGTGATGGCTTTTCAAGTTAATCTACGGTGTACTTCTGCAAAATATCAGGCAAAAGAGTTTTCAGTTTGTGCAATAGCTATCTTGAATTTTGGCTGAATTATTCATTATATCCCCTGTTTGAGATCACAATAATCTTTATAACAAACATCAAACTTTTGAACACAACTTTAAATAAGTTAAAGTCTGGCTTACTTTGGAGCCATTCTAACGTGCAGCAGGGTTGTGAGGCAGAGCCTTATCTCAGGTAAGGTGGGGCTTTTCCTGAAGCTAATTTTTTCCTCTTTTGCCATGATCAGCATGACCAAATAAGTTCGTGAGGGGCAAAGGAATATTAGAAAATAAATGTTTATAAACACAGATTTTGAAGATTAAGCTGAGATCAGATGGAGCTCTGTTCTCTGATGGAAATGCAGATCTAAAGAGTTATGTCAGCAATCTTTATATATGTATGTGAGCATTATTCCTTGTTTTCAGGAAAGTTACAGAGACTAGAACATTAAGGTAATTTTTTTTTTCAGAGCTGCAAAGTGCAATGTTAGGGGCTCTGTGTAGCTCTCAAGGAAGTCCACTGTCCAAAGTTACTGTAAGGTGGGCAGGAACCAGAGAAGGGAGCTGATGAAACACTGGTTATCTAGCAAAAGAATTCCTTCCTGGCCAAGAACTGTGTGCCTGAGATCAATGCAGAGCTGATAGAACTCCTGTATAGAGCCTCCTCAGGGAGGGTGTTGCCACAGCAGTTAGGCATCTTGTGCCCTTGCACAGGAACACTCCCAGGCACCAGGCAGGTCACAGTCACGAGGTCAGAGACCCCAATCTCAGTCAGTTGTCCCATTTTTGCTACTGCACATTACACTCTTTCTTAGATGTCATTTTAAGAAGTTTTAAACAATTTAACATTGTATCTAAAACATGAATCAAAGAAAGACTGAGAGAGCTTTTAACTTTCCTTTTGTGAGGCAAAGAGGCAAAATGCTTTCATGTTTCATGATATTAACCTATAAACAAATCAGGGTCTCACTAATTTTTAGATTTGAGACTGGTCTAAGCCTTGACTGAGATCTGAAAGGGGCTAACAGGTTCCTGGTTAGTAATCAATTCAGGTTTAGATGCAAAAAATTGTGAAACATTATCTCCCACTACTTTGGGGGAATGGGGCTGCTATATCATAGTCCTTACTGGGACATGCCACTGACTGTTGGTCTGGTTACTCCCTCCACACTGGCCTATTCAGGACCTCGTGGAAGGAGAACTAGGTGGGCTGGGCTGGGGAATGGAAGCAGAAACAGCTTAGTCAAAGTTGGAGGAGGAGGAGGAGGGATTAAGAGGGGGAGAAGAAGGAGACGTTTGAGTTTGCAGGAAGAGCATAGAAGCACAAGAAAGAAGAGGATTGAAGATAAGGAATCCCTTTCCATCTGCCCACTCGCTCACAGAAGCTGTGTGCCATTACACAAATGAATTTTGATGACTTTAAGCTTGGGGTCAGGCGAAGGTTTCCCAGGGTTGAATCTGCCACATTGGAGGATCCAGGTTCCATGGTGGAGACTGATACAGCTGAGTCTGTGGCCAGGGTGTCCAGAGGCCAGATTAGTTGACTGGAGATGAGAAGGCAGCACATAGATGGTGTCATCACCAATCACCAATGTGGGGCCAGGCAAAAGGCAAGAAGAGTTGAGGACCTGATATCAGGGTTTGTGAGTATGAGTGCACGAGCGTGAGATGAGCCTCAACCCTGAGAGAGAATCTCCACCATAAAATCAGGAATCCACCCAGCAGATAAGACTGACTATAAGGGCCAGCCATAACTATAAAAGTTGTGGCTAGGGGTACCCCCATCCCTCAGTTTCCTCAAGAGCTCTGGACACTCAATGATCACTTCTAAGGTCAGCAGAGGTGTGTTTAAGTGGTCTAGAGTGGGTACATGTCTAAGGGAACTCACCAATGTGAAGTCCAGTGTTGCATGAAAAAAACTGAGCATCCAGGTGAATGGAAGGTGGGGCCGTGTCCAGGGGGCACCGGGGTGTCCAATGGGTTCCACTTGCCTAAGAGGCAGTGGAAGGACCCATCCCAAGTCACGGCACCAATGTAAGGAAACTCACCAAAACCACACCGGACATGGGAAATCACATAAGGAAGTTTATTAAGCAAACAGAGTGTCTCCCTGCAGGGTAAGAGAGAAAATGAGAGGAAAAGAGAAAGGAAAGAGAAAGGGCACGTGCTAGAGAGAGTGGAAAGTGAAGAGGAGAAAGAAAACAAGTCAGGTGGAGAGAAAAGCAAGAGAGTACAATGGCTTTCTAAATACCCATCATCACTTCTCAGTCACATAAGAATACACCATGTATTTATTCTGCACCTAATTTATAATTTCCATGAGGAAAAACAAAACCTTCATGACTGCTACCACAAGAGAGGGAGGAGTGCAGAGCCAAGGAGCAGCTCTTTGCTGGGTCCTCACCTCAAGGCTTTCCACCTCTCATTTAGGCTGACTTCCACCCCTTCCCATTTCTACAAGGACACTTAATTTACAGATAGCCACATAGCCTGCCCCAGAAGGCTGCCACTTGGTAAAGACTAGTGCTGGTGTTCCTTTGAGTGCCACCTCAGATTTCCTCACACAAATACCTTGTGGGAACATTTCATCTTAAAGGATAACCTGGTGGAACCCCCCAACCAAAAAAGAATAAGCAGTTTCATGTGACTTGTGATACCTGTCAGTGTTAGAGAGCTGTCCCAGTCCCAGGGACAAAATCAAAATGAGATTTCCCGGAAATCCTTAAATTTTTTTCCCATATTTTTACTGGAGCATTATACTTGTACATAATAGTGGGATGTGTTCTTACATATTTGTATTTCCATGCAATATAATAATATAATTTGACCAATATCACTCCACAGAATCCCACATCCTCCCATTCCTTGGTCCCTTTTCTCTACTGATTTCCAGTAATGGTCCTCTCATCTAGTTTCTAATAGTTTGCTGTAAATCTTTGGTGTTCCTTGGTTTAGAGAGGGATTCCCCAAATCTCCGCCTTCATTTACATATAGGATTCTCCCTGAGTGTGTATCTGTGTTCAAACTTTCCTGTGTTCAACAGTTATGTTTGATTAGCAATCATAGTATTAATCTTATTTTAAATTGATTACCTCTATAAAACCCCATCTCCATGGGTCACACTCTGAGGTACTAAGGTTAGGAATTCAACATTTAAGTTTTGGGGACCTGAAATTCAGCCCATAACACATTCACCTGTCTAACATGTTCCATTGAACAATACACATGAGGATGTTTGAAAGGCACAGGCCACAGAGGAGAGCTGCACAAATCATGGAATTTGGTGACCTGGATTCAACCACCTCTTCCCCTTAACAGCAGCACATCCTTGATTGGTTTCATCCCTTAGCTCTGTCAAAGGTGGAAGTTATTTTAGTAGAAATGATTATTTAAGAATCCATGTTGAGTGGTCATCTCTACACATTCAAAAACATTTATTTATTTTCCCTAAAACTCTTTTCTATCACTTAGTTACTTCTCATGTACATTAATCTGTAGGTCTGGAAGTCCATATATTTTCTGCTACTCATTCACAGTCTGTCTGTCTGCTTTACATTCCTATAATGATATACCTGCCTGGGTGACTTTATAAGGAAAAGAGGTCTAAATATAAACACCATTGCTGTATTGTTTTTCCACTCTTAATATCTCACAGTGGGGATTGAATTTGAGCACTTGAAGCCTTCAGGAACACACTGAAGCCATATCCAAACTGTGCCAGAGTTCATCACATAAGCAGGCATGCACACACACACATACACATGTGAGTGTGTATACACACTCATACACTCACACTCACACATACCTCTTTTGTTAACAGGGCTTTATCTTCTCATATCAGTGTCTTCAGACCATTCTCTATATTCTTATATAACAACCCCATTGATTCATGATCTCATTTTCAAAGTGAAGGCTCTTCATGAAGAAAGGAAGAAAACCAATGAGTATTGAGCACACACTGGACATGGACATGCTGAAGGGAATGGTTCTCTGATGCTGTGAATACATTAAGGTGACAGCACTGGCAAATATCAGACAGAGAACGTGACCACCTTGGTGAATTTAGAATGTGGAGGTTTTTTTCACTGTTGTTCAGAATCCGACTACAATAAATTTTGTTCAGATCATCTGTGTTCCAGGAAATTGGGGGAGATTCTTTCCCTATCACACTGGGTTTTTCTGTCCCTCTGTTTATAAGGGCTCCAGTGAACGTGTGTGCGGGGAGCAGAGTGAAGTTGGAGTCCCTGGTGAGGACTTAGGCTTCACAATAACACCAGTTTGATTTGGGAGACAATAAAACTATTAAATTTATTTGCAACTCATTTATTTATATTAATAGAGAATATGATTTGGCCAGCTCTAATCCTACTCTGATTTTTATGCAGGTTGACAAAGGAAAGAAAACAAAACACAAAAACCATGAGGCAGCTTCTCCAAGCTTCTAGTTTCAAGGCAACACAGAGTCACAGTGGATTTCCCTGCCCACACAATGCATGAATTACAGGATGTGAAGGCGAAGTGGATTTTTGAGAAATGAGATGCTGCATACCATTATTTCCAATATTGCCACACTGCCAGGAATTGCTTTAAAATTGTCCTGAATCCTGAAATGGGAGGGGGTGGACTTGTCCATAACTGCCAAGTGATGTGGAAGCCTCTGCACTTGCACATCACCCATTTGGACTCCTGGCTCAGGCCTGACAGCACCAACCACAGTGTTTATTAAAGACCCCACTGTCCTGGTTGCTACACAGCCAGAAACAGGAGCAGTCTGGCTCTCAAGGCTCAGAAAAACAGAGACTGACAGTTCTAGGCTGAGACTCCAGGTGTGTCACAGTGGGCATGGATAACAGTGTGACTTACCAAGGGCACACTCTTCCTTCTAATATAAGTGCAGTCTATGTGACAGGAAGGTCAAGAGATGTTACCCAAATTTACATGCAATTCATGTGTATGTGCACTGGCTCAGGTCCATAGTTTGTCAGTAGCGGAGTCAGGATTCTAATGCAGATCCTAGGAATATTCTGTCTCTGCTCCTTGTACCCCACACAAGTACCTTCCCCAAATATTTTACAGGTACTATTTTTAAGCATTTCGTAGGATTTCAAATCTCAAAGTCACCTTGGAACCCGACCCCAATACCTTAATGCACTTACAAAGAATTGAAGCTCCCTGTGACGTCCAATGCAGTATAATTGTGACACATCTAGATCTAGAACCTAAGGAACCTAACAGGTTCTAAGGACACTTGAATCAGGAATATTTGGGTTTCCTTAGGTTTCTTTTCCTAATCAAAGTGCTTTTCATTTACATTTTGGTTTTTTGAGTCAGTCAAATGTCACAATTTCTACTGAAATAGGAAGATTCCCTTTGAGAGTTGGAAAAATGGGGTAATGTCATTGGAAACAGGAGGGAATGATATGAATTCTGCTTGCTTTTTATTTGTAAGGAATTGGCTTTGTTTTTCCAATCTTGGAAAAATCCACTTCAGAGTAAAAGCAAAGTCTGAATATAGCCTTTCCCATAACAAAGTCATGGTGCATCCAAACTATGCAAGTCTGAAAGTTCCAACTACAGGGAACGAGAATGCTAAAACTCGTCTGGAACCTGAAATGTAGATTTACATGCAAGGTGCAAAACTCTGAGAAAACTTAATTTAGATCCACAGAGCATTGATACATGTTGGGTTTAAACTGACTCTTTTGGCATCCTTCTTAGAAAGGAACTGAACAGAAACAAAAAGTCCTAGAAAGTTTTGTGTCCAGCAAATTTACTCAAAAGAAGAAACAATAAAAGTTCTCACACACATGTATTTATGTTCATATGTTTAAAACAGACCAGCAGGATAAATAAATGGTTTCATTTTTTTCCAATCAGTAAATCAATATGTATTTTTTGTGAGTCATGAGAATACTATAGCAAGATTAATAAAGCTCAGTGCCCTGCCTTGGAGGAACTCTGAATCCAGCTGGGAAAATGGGGAAGTAAAGAATCAAAAGCCACTAGAGGAATAGTTCTAAAACTTTTACTTGAAAACATTCATGGAGCTGGGGAGTAGATTCTGCAATAGTTGGCCAAGAAAGTAGCTCCAGGAAGACATGGTAACCAGTGAAGATAGAGAATGGCACTCCAGAGAGAAAAATGGGGATGAGCAGAACCTGGATGGAAGCATGGACTAGAAGTGCTTGCTAAGTGCACATGACTGTCATGCAGCCCAGGCAGCAAGGAGTGAGAGCAAGGTGAGCTGGGTAGGAGGGTTTTTGGCATAGCACAGTGAGAGGCTAATGGGCCTGGTGGAGTCACTGGGACTCACCTGTATGCCACTCAGTGAGGGACTGCTGTGTCTAGATGTACATCCCAGGAGACTTTCCAACCTGTAGCACAGGGGAAGGAGTTCCTAGGAGAGGAGAGTGTGGAAGCATGTAGTAGTACATGACTTGACCCCAGGGAGGACTTAAGAGGATACTAACTGTGGTTCCATGGTGGCAGAGGCAATGCCAATCCCACCACCTCTGTTGTCCAGGACAAAACATAGGAGGTGGTGTATGGAAGGCTTTGTTGGCCAGGTTGAGAATGCATGATGAATGAATAAGAAGTCTGTGTGGCTGGACACTTCCAGAGACCCATGGATGCACTTTTTGCATATCTAGTTTCAAAATGCACTGCAGGAATCAGTCATCCAGTCCACTGAGGTCAGATGTCCTGGCTGTCTGGTCAAATACCACTTTCACCTCTTGCCAAGAGGGGAGATTTGAGAAAGCTATTTAACCTCTCACTTGCACACACTTTTCAACTTGGGTTCAAGGAGTAACAGTGGCACCCCTACCATTGACTAATTGAGGAGGTGACAATAGTTAATGTACAGAAAACTTTCAGAAGATTGGTGCACAGTCACCATTGAATATGTGACCCTATTTAAAATAATAAAATATACACTTCCCATAAGGAAAACACATGGGGTCCATGAATTTTCTGCAATTTTTAAAAAGCTAGCAAGCACAATCTAAGGCAGAAGTGGAGGGAAGAGATTTGGACAAGAATCGGGATACCTGTTCACCCTACCTGTTCATTGGCCAGGAGATGGCCAGTGGAATTCAGGCACCACACCATATAAATCTGCAACACAAAATGACTCATTCTCTCTTTAATAATCTAACAAGGGAAGGGTAGAATAGACAAATACCAGGCAGAGAAGAGGCAGACTCACAGGTGGGGGAAGCCCATGTCCTGGTGACCAATACAGAAAGCCAAGCAACCAGAGCCTTCTCCAGTGTAGGCTGGAGAAAGAAATTGAAAATAAAGCTCTATGGAGCTAGGCCACTGAAGTTTTTGGTTCATGTCCCACAGCAGGTAGTTTAGCTAATGCATTCTAAATTATAGAAAGTACAACCAGAACTTAAACCTGCACAGTTATAAAACTCCTGAAAAAGGAAATGTGTAACCTTTGGAAAGAAGATTACTCAAATAGAAAAAGGCCCACCCACAAGTACATGAACCAAGGAGAGTCAAAAGTCAAATCAGAAACATGACCTGCAGTGTCAGGGCACAGGCTATGAAGACACAGATTTGAAACTGAAAGTTATAAACCTGATGGCTGAGTCTTGATGATATGTCACATCACTATGTATGGTACCTTTAAAATTCAGTTTTCTGTGCCTTTTGTAAACTTGTACCCAGATTTTGTTAAATTTGTTTAATTGTTATCTTTGATTCATAGGTTCTTTTGGATATTCTATATATTTATAAAATTATGCTTTCTACAAATAATGACAATTATATTTCTTCATTTTCACTCACAAACAACATACTTATTTTTATTTTCCTATTACACTGGCTAGGACTTACAGTAAAATATCAAATAAAATTTGTGATAGGATGCATCTGCATCTTCTCTCTAATCTAAGTGAGATTTTTCCAAATTCATTATTAAGTATGTTAAATCTGAATTCATTTATTTATTTAAAGATGTTGCTTATCAGTTTTGGAAATGTTCCTTCATTCCTGTTTGCTAAGAGTTTTAATTATGAATGAAATGAAAAAAATTTAAATACATTATTTTTACTTATTAAGAGAATAATATGACTTTTGTATTTTTTGCTTTTTATTTAACATTTTTTGATATTTCAATGTTGCATTCTTAGAATAATCTTCCCTTTTTCATCATGTCATCCCTTTTACATTTGTGAAATCTAATTTGCCAAAAATTTTCAAATTGCTAGTAATTTTCCTTTCTTATACTGTTGTCATCCAGTATTGATATCAAAATTTTATTGTCCTAATAATATGAATGGAAGGATTCTTTTATGTTTTGCTCTTGCCTTTTGAAAAAACCACTTAATTTGTAGATCATACAGGTTTATGATGTATCTGAAAAATTGTTTGTCATTAAAAGTAGTAAGAAGTTTTAAAAAGAGAGACAGACATAAGCACAGATGATATGGTATGGTATGATACAATATGATAGGATATAAAATGGTATTCTACCAATATCTCCTGAAAGAAAACAGAATTAAAGCTCATATTCAAAACTAAATAAAGTTGCTGGAAAACAAAGGGAAGAAAAAGAGCAATGCAGAAAATTCTGAATTTCCTTCAATTTACTTGGAAACTTGAAGTTTCCCATGGAGAAGACAAGGAATTCCAAGCAGAAAAGAGACTTTGTAATTTCTAGCTAAGAGGCATACTCAAGGGCTGGGCTGGGTAACTCAGTGCCAGAGAGCTGGCCTATCATGTGTGAGGACCTGGCTTTAATCTCCATCACTGTAAATCACTCAATCAAAGTAATAGGAAGAAATGATTTTAAGGTAATAATTTCCAAGTGGAAGGCAGATCTGAGTACTGATAATAATGATAATAATAAATAATGTAGCACACTGAACTATGATATTCAATTTTCTGTATTGAAAACAGCATATCATTTTTACCAAATTTCTAAATTAGCATGAAATTAAAATGCCAACGAGAGACAATGCTGTCAAAAAAGTTTTGCTGAAATAATGGCACTCAGATGTTACTGGTAATGTAAGTTGTCAAAGTTGTTTTGGAAGAAATATGAAAGCTTATTGTTAAGAAAAAATAGTACAATAGTAGCCTTTGGAGTAGCATTATTGCTCCTGAGAATTTAAGGGAATAAAATTATTCCAGTGTTGAAAGTTCTCTATATTTAATAATGATTCTTATGGCATCATTTATTAATAGCACCACCACCACCAAAAACAATAAAAACAGGAAACACAAAATTATCTCACACTAGGACAAAGGGAACTAAATTTTACCATAATAAGCAGAGTAAGTATAATTCACAACAATTAGTCGAATATTCAAAACAGTTGCTACAGAGGATATTTAATGTTCCCAACACAAGAAAATGATAAATGTCTGAGGTGACAGATATGGCAATTGCCTTGATATGTTCATTACACATTGAATGCATGTATTAAACTAAAATATTAAAATGTCATTCTGTACCCCATAAATATGTACCAGTGCTCAGGGTCAATTAAAAATGAAAATATATTTTAAAATTCACTCACTTTGGTCACCTGGGATATAAAGCACTGAGTAGCATAAATCAGAAAGCATGAAAAAAGCTTAGTTGATATGTTGCTTATAAATACAAGCATATTTCCACATCATTTTTCTACAGTGTAAAAATTATATGTAGGATTGAATAAAAATTGAAAGAGGACAAAAACAAATGAACATTATATAATGTATCTGGGAAGTAGAATTTTCTCATATTTTGGGATGCATTAATGTTTTTATAATGATGATTGTGTGATAAACTATTATACAAATGGCTATCATTTATTGAGTTCCCATATTACACTAAGCATTGTTCATGGCTTATCCTCTTTAATTCTTACAACATGCTATGAGGGAGATACTGTTAAGATCCATCTTTTAGTTAAGTTTTTATTTTTATTTTCAAATGAACATACAGGGAAACATTGAAAAGAGAAAACATAACCACGTTTATCAAGAATGAAAGTAATACCCTGCCACTCCAATTCTTTTTAATATTTTAGGTATTTTTTTGTGACTTGCCCATAATTCAAAATCAAATGTCAACATTAGCCATTTAAAATTTTCAGCTTTAGATATGTATTTGTTAGAATCCAGGTATCATTTCAAACTGATTATTTGAAGAGATAGGTAAAATTGATAACCCCTTGGCCAAACCCATGAAGAAAAGCAGAGAGAGAGCACAAGTTAATAAAATCAGGAATGAAAAGGGGATCATCATACATATTCCACACATTTTAAAATTTTAATGAAACAATGTGTGTAGTTATATGGCAATGTACTTGAATATTTAGAGAAATAGGAAATATCTACTGGAAAACATAATATATTAAAACAAAAGAAAAAAGGAATAGCAAATACCAATGGTACTTCATCTATTAAGAAATTGAAAGTTTAATTAAGACTCTCTCATAAAGAAAATTCAAGACCCAGGTTACTTTATTGGTGGATTCGATCAAGCATTTTTGGGATATAATATCAAGTGTTCCCCCATTTCTTGTTCTATTTTTGCCTTTTTCATTTTATTTTCCTAGTAAACCTTTTCCATGTTCATCTCCATCTCAGCATTTGTTTCTGGAGATCCAATCTAAAACAAAATAAAAGCAGGAGAGTTTTCACAGTAGCATTATTCATGGCAGCTAAAACCTAGAATCAATCCAAAGTTCTATCATAAGGAGACCTTCCCTGGTATATGACACAACAGCAACAAAGAATTATTGATGCATGTGACCACCCAGGTGAACCTCGAAATCCATATGTTGATCCCAAGATTGACCAAAAGAACACATGTCATTTTATACCATTTATGTAATATTAGAGAATAAACAAGAAGAGTTTAGGCATATAGACTTCAGAAGAGTGCCAAAAGTGGGGGTCTTCTGGGACAATGGAACCTTCCTTGCTTGATTCTGGTGGTGGTTGATGGCTGTGTTTACAAGTAAAATTCATCAATCCGTATATTTAGTGCCATCTTCACTTTGATGAATGTGCGTTATACCTCAATTTAAACAACAGCAACAAAATCCTAATGAACATGACAGAATTCCTGGGAGACAGACCATAAAATGGAAAGAACATACTTGCTATGCTCTCCTTTCTCTCTAATGCATTCATTTAACTTTGAAAACATGGGACTGTAGAAATAAAGGGACTGGATGAATGAAGAATCCATGAAAGATGATGAGGCATGAAGCTAGACACGCAGTTGAGGGGCAAGTGGGAGAGACTGAACAGCATACCTCCACAGTTATTTTTGCAGTAGGTAAAAGGGGGTACAAGAAGTGGGGATAATGTCATGTTTCCATGCCAGAGCATTTATTCGGCATCCATTGAGAGAAAATTTTTTAAAAATTTATTTTTATTGTAAATAAATGGGATACATGTTGTTTCTGTTTGTACATGGAGTAACAGCATATCATTTGCATAATCATACATTTACATAGGGTAATGATGTTTGATTCATTCCACTATTTTTTCCTTCCCCCCACCCCTCCCACCTCTATTTTCCCTCTATACAGTCCCTACTTCCTCCATTTTTGCCCCCCTCCCACCCCCCATTATGTGTCATTATCTGATTATCAGTTTCTTTATCCATTCATCAATTGAAGGACATCTAGGTTGGTTCCACAGTTTGGCTATTGTGAATAGAGCAGCTATGAACATTGATGTGGCTGTATCTCTGTAGTATCCTGATTTTAAGTCCTTTGGGTATAGGCCAAGGATTGGGATAGCTGGGTCAAATGGTAGGGCCATTCCAAATTTTCTGAGGAATCTCCACACTGCTTTCCAGAGTGGCTGCACTAATTTGCAGCCCCACCAGCAATGTATGAGTGTACCTTTTTCCCCACATCCTCTCCAACACCTATTGTTGCTTGTATTCTTGATAATCGCCATTCTAATTGGGGTGAGATGGAATCTTAGTGTAGTTTGACTTGCATTTCTCTTATTACTAAAGATGGTGAACATTTTTTCATGTTTGTTGATTGCTTGTAGATCTTCTTATGTGAAGTTTCTGTTTGTCGGGGGCCGCGGACCCCACTCCGGCTTGAAGGCTGAAAAGACTGTACCCTGGCACTAAGCCGGGGCAACATAGACTGCAACATCAAGGACTGGCACAAAGCCGGGGCAACCTGGTTTGCAACATATGGCTGACGCTGCCGAAAGAACTGGCCCCGGCACTAAGCCAGCAGCTGATAAAGTGGCCCCGGCATTGAGCCAGGGCCAGAAGGAACTGCTTTGATTGGACAAAAGTGACTCGTGCTTGCACACGCCCTTTAGTTGCTCTGATTGTATTATATTGTAATCTTGCTCTCCCCGCATATTCTGTAACCTGATTGGCTTATAATTCATATAAATATGACCGTGACTTCTTAGTAGAGGTAGAGAAAAGAGAAACCATGGTTATCTAATAATAAGGTCCTGATTAAACTGCTGAAGGAAGTTTCCTGTGTCGTGCTTTCTTGCGGGCGAGGGACGCGACAAGTGGTGCCGAAACCCGGGAATTCAGAACCTTCAGCGGTCAGGGGGTGCACCGGTAAGCCCCACAGGTAAGTGGGGTCCACATATAGTGGGACGCTCCTCTGTAGACATAGAGAGAGCGGGGATTAATCCCACAGGTAAGTGGGACGCTCCATAGAGAGAGCGGGGATTGACGCTCCTCTGTAGACAAAGAGAGAGCAGGGATTTACTTTACATAATTTTGCTTTCGCTTTCATTCTGCTGGCTCTGAACACTGCTTTTATTATGGGCAATTCTCCATTTAGTTCGTTAGTACAGCCTTTGGATTTAGTACAGCCTTTAGATATTTTGTTGCGCTCTAAAGAGCTCAAGGTCAAACACAGTACTTTACTAACATTCATAGAAAGAATTGATAAGGCAGCCCCATGGTTTGCTGTCTCCGGAAGCTTGACTCCTGCCAGCTGGGATAAGTTGGGAAAAGATTTGGATTTCCTTCAGGAGCAGGGACAATTGGAGAAAGGAGTGATACCGCTATGGAAATTAATAAAAGGATGTATTCTTGATGGTAGATGTCAGGAAGCTATTCATAAAGGACAGGCAGTTCTTGAACAACTACATGAGGAGAAGTCCGAGGATTCTATGAGTACTTCCAGTAAACATAGTGCAGGAGAGCAGGTTTATGGAACTATTCCAAAGAGGAGACTGTACCCAGATTTAAAAGCCCCTAGAACACCAGAAGATACAGGGGAGTCAGAATCAGACGGTGATGAGAAAGTGAAAGAGCTAACGCAGCACTTACGGAAGGTGAAGATAAAAGAAGGGGGAACTAAGAGGCAAAAAGATTTCAGACAGAAGGACTATGAGGAAGAACAGAAGCCAGCTCTAGCCTATGATCCTCCCCCGTATGTGGGAGGGGTTCCGAGCATGGGTAGAACTTTTAACTCTGCAGCTTGGAGGGCTGCCCATGTAGAGTTGGGGTTTGCCTGTCCTGTATTCCAGGACAATGATGGGGGAAGACATCAGGAACCTATAGAATTTAAAATGATAAAGAATATAGCAGAATCTGTCCGCACTTATGGTGTGGATGCTGCTTTTACTATCGCCCAAATAGAGGGGCTCAATAGATTTTGCATGACCCCCTCGGACTGGGCCAGTTTAGTGAAAGCTTGTGTTTCCCCAGGTAAATATTTAGACTGGAGAGCCTTCGTGTTAGAGGGGGCCAATGAACAGGCTGCACACAACCAAGCTATGGGCAAACCTGCCTGGGATGTGGATATGCTTCTGGGGCAGGGTAGATTTGCCAATCAGCAAACAGGCTTTCCATTAGAGGTTTATGAACAAATTAATAAGATCTGCATTGCTGCCTGGAAAGCACTCCCTAATAAAGGAGAGGTGCAAGGTAACTTAACAAAAATTGTCCAAGGCCCCACAGAAGCTTTTTCAGATTTCGTGGCTAGAATGGTAGATGCAGCAGGAAAGATCTTCGGGGATGCTGATGTAGCTATGCCTTTAATTAAACAATTAGTATAGGAACAATGTACAAGAGAATGCAGAAATGCTATTAATCCATTTAAAAGCAAAGACATAGAGGCATGGATGAAAGCTTGTAGAGAAATAGGTGGCCCATTAACAAGTGCAGGCTTAGCCGCTGCCTTCCTTCGCATGGAAGGGCTATTAAAGGCTTTATTAAAGGCTAATGGAGCACCTTTAGAGGTTTCCTCAGCTAGGAAGTTTTTAAAAGCTGTAGAAGACAAAGCCCCTTGGTTTTTAGATGAGGGCTTGTTGGATCAAGAGAAACTATCACAAGAGACAGAAAAAGGCCCCCCTCCTGATCCCTTCCACGCAGCTCCATGGCCACCTAGGGAGGGAACACCCATGTCCTTGAAGCAGTCCTCCCCCTAGGCAGAGATCTCAGCAGCTCCATTCCTCAAAAGTAGTAAGAAATAATGTTTTGTGATTTTCTGCATTCAAACCTAACCTGATTTCTCAACCAGGAAGAAAAAGGGTTAAAAAAGTCCTGGGTGATCCTCCCTCCCCTCTGCCTGGCCTTGCTGAAGCCTGTATTGGAATGTAAACTGCAACAGTCTCAGCGGGAAAGGGGGGTAACCTGAAGATAAGAAAAAAAAAACAAAAGTGTATCTGTTTTAAATTTCTGGACTGCTACACAGAATTAACTCATTTTCCAGCATTCTTGTTTTGTTTTGTTTTTCTTTAATGCTGTATTTTTGAGCTCATAATTCTGATCTTGCATACCTAGGTTAATGATTTTTTTTTTCTCTTTTTGATCAGTTCTATTTTTTATTCAACTAAAGTTTTTGAACATCTGTTACATTGCAATGGAGATTCACCTAAAAAGTTACAAGGCCTTTGATTTTGTGTTATTTGTATGTCGTGCTGTCTGGTATCATGTCTTGTCTGCATCAAAACTGAGCGCTCCTAAAATTAAAATTTAAAAATGGATCCAAATACTTTTATTCACGTGATTTAAAAGGGTTCAATTTAAATTGAGTAAACTAATAAAAGTGACATGTCTTTAAAAATAACTTGCAAGTCTCTAGGTGGTCAAACTAATGGAATGTTGATGTTAAACAATGTCTAATATCAATTGTTTCTAGGACTTTTCTTCAACAGGAAAGAGACAGCAAATACTGTTCAGGACACCTGCCTGCTTTCTTGGTTTTTACAAAATAAGTGAATTAGAGTTAACATATATGGAATTACTCAAATGTGTTTGTAGAGACATCTGATTAATTTACAAAGTTAAAATGCTAATTGTTAAATAACATCAAGTACTCTTAACTCCTTAAATTCCATGGAGTATCATACTTAAACATTATTGGTGTTTTCATAGGTTGGTAAATAAAAAGGGTTTAAACTTGCTTTGTGTCATCACTAAACTAAAAACAAGGTTACTAAGAGTTATGTCTTAACAAGTACAATTCTATATACAAAGGGTTCTAAAGGATTCAACTGTGTTTCAATTAGAGTACTATAAACAACAAAATATTTAATCTTATTAAAAATAGAGCAATTTATCTAAATTCAGAAATTTCATAAGAGTTGTTTCAGAATGTGAACAAAAAGGGGTCAACAGGTAGGAAAGAGAAAATACAAGGGTCTGGGTATGGAAATATATTTAGTAAAAGGGAAAAGGAAATGTTTCTGGGTAAGAAAGTGCTTGTGTGATGAAATACATGAGGGTCTAAGTAAGTGCTAAGAAAGTCTATGTAAGTAAAGGGCAAGTTTCAACATGTTTGTGTGAAACTGAGTTGGTTGTGTGTATGTGAGACAGCTAAAGTTATTAAAGGTTTTTCCTAAGGTGAAATACTAATGTTCTGATATACACCAAAGTTTAATCTACATGGTAAAATGACATGGTAAAATGGCAAGGATTTCTTAGAAACACTAATTTACTCTTAACTTTGTGTCTATTAATTTTTTTTTTCTTTAGACCAATTTATCTTAAAAATTGGGGTTTATACAATTATGGTTAAACGACTGTTAGGTATCGTACTGTGTTACAGAGTCTACATTTTTCTTAAAAAACAAACTAAATTTGGTAAGATAAAAGTGTCAAGGTAATTGTAAAATGGTCACTAGTTGTATATTAAATGTGTTCATATTTTTCAGGTACACAAGTTTTTAAAGCAAGGAATTTATTAAGCTCTGCTATTCTCCAGATTAAACTTGTCTGTAATGGTAATCTTAAACTTATAAAGAGTAAATTTTAATTGGGGATTTATTTCTATCGTTTAATGTTCTATTATGGGACATATTATCAGTAAGGTATATGTAACATTGGTTACTTATTTCACTGAGATAAAAATTTAAATGTAAATATATATCTAAGAGTTAGTGACAGCCTGATTTGTTTAAAGGTTCATATTGTAGAAGGTAAAAGCATTTTGCTACACACACAAAAAAAAGTTAAAAGCTCTCTCAGCCTTTCTTTGATTGATTCCTGTTTTGGATATAATGTTAGACTGTGTTAACTGATGTTTATATGAACTCAGAAATCAATATATATAAACTTCTTAAAATGACATTTAAGAAAGAGTATAATGCATTATAGCAAAAATGGGACAACAATGACTGAGATTGGGGTCCCTGACTTCATGACTGTAGCATGCCTGGTTCCTGGAAGTGTTCCTATGTAGGAGCACAAGATGCCTAACTGCTGTGGCAGTAACCTCCCTGGGGAGGCTCTGTACAGGAGTCCTATCAGCTCTTACATTGATATCAAGCACACAGTTCTTGGGCAGAAAGAAATTATTTTGCTAGATAACCAGTGTTTCATCAGTTCCCTTCTCTAGTTCCTGCCCACCTTACAGTAACTTTGGACAGTGAACTTCTTTGAGAACTACACAGAGTTCCTAACATTGCACTTTGCAGTTGTGAGAAAAAGTTACGTAGATGGTCTAGTCTCTGTAACTCTCCTAAAAACAAAGAATAATGCTTACATAGTCTTTGACTTAATAATAAGACATGTATAAATGTTGCTAACATAACTCTTTAGATCTACATTTCCATCAGAGAACAGAGCTCCATCTGATCTCAGCTTAATCTTCAAAATCTGTGTTTATAAAACTTTATTTTCTAATACTCCTTTGACCCTCACTGAACTTAAAAATTTGGTCATGCTGGTCATGACAAAAGGGACAAAAAATTAGTTGTAGGATTAAAACACTTAAGATCTGTAAAGAGTCACGCCTTACCTGAGATAAGGTTCTGCCTCCCACCTTACTGCATGTTAGAGTGACTCCAAAATAAGTCAGACTTCAGCTTATTTAAAGTTATAATCAAAAGATTGTTTTTTTTTGTTGTAAAATTACTATGATCTCAAATAGGGAATATAATGTGGTTCTCAGTCAAAATTCAAAATAGCTATTATACAAGCAGAATATATTTTTACTCTTACTTATTTCATTTTGTAAAACTGTTACCTATTAATGTTTTGCAGAAGTAGCTGCTTCAAGAACACGCAACCTAGGTAACTTGTGATAATAAGCCATCACCTAACAAATAGTGGTAACAGATACCAAAACAAATAGTGGTAACTTCCAGAACTAATGCAGACTCCAGTTAGATAAAAGGGTAAATAACTGTAAAGTTATGGACATTAAAGTTAAAGCCCAGTACTCTTACTTTATGACTGGTGAGACTGGCTTGCTGGATGATTAAGATCAAATTTAGAGATTGGAGTACAGAAGGCAAGATACACCAGTATTTGGATCTTTTGCCCTCAGTCAGCCTGAACCCAGGGAATAAGAGGACTTCTCTAAGGAGCACTTAAGGTGTTGGAAACTGTAGGTGCCATCAATCCTAACAACAAAGTTTCATCTTTATTTACTCAGTTACAAAATTTGATTTTGGGCCATTCTGCACCCTTTTATCCTGTACATATAAGAGCTCATACGGCTCCCCCTGGACCTATTGTTGAAGGAAACGCAAGGACAGATGCCGCTACCTGCACAATTTGTTTTCTTTCTTCTCTTGACAGTGCTTGAGACTTTCATAATAAGTTTCATGTTAACTCCCAAACACTTCATAAGCGCTTCTCTATTCCTCGAGCAAAAGCGAGACAGATTGTCTTAGATTGTTCTCATTGTGTTCCATTTCATCATCTCCCTTCTTTTGATGTTAACCCCCGAGGCTCGCGACCTCTTACGATTTGGCAAATGGATGTTACTCATATTGCAGAGTTTGGTTTCCTAAAATATGTTCATGTCTCAATAGATACTTTTTCTGGAGTTATGCATGCCTCTGCTTTGGCAGGAGAAAAAGGCCATCATGTCATCTCCCATTGCCTAGAGGCTTGGGCCGCCTGGGGCCTTCCATGCTCCTTAAAGACAGATAATGGGCCGGCCTACACTGGTCAACAATTCACCTCTTTCTGCTCCACTATGGGAGTGCAACTGACTCATGGCTTACCTTACAACCCCCAAGGTCAGGGAATCGTGGAGAGAGCTCATAGAACGATTAAAGAACTTTTACAAAGACAAAAAGGGGGAATAGGAGCAAGCTGTACTCCTAAAGAGCGTTTGTCTTTGGCTCTTTTTACCATTAATTTTTTAACTTTGGATGCACATGATAATTCTGCGGCTGACAGACATTGTTCGCCGCCTGCCCCCCCTTTTCTATTTCTATTATCAAACAGTTCAGAAGTGATTTTAAATTGTTCTAATGACAATATTACCTGCCTGCTTTCAGAGTGTTGGAACGGTAGTGAATCTGTTGCTGTGATTGTAAAGGTACCCACTTTTGTACCTGTTCCAGTGGAGGTCAATCCAGATAATTTTCCATTGGTGCACCTTTTCAGGGAAAAAAGAGACTTTGGCATTACCGCAGCCATAATAACTGCTATTGCTGTCTCTGCTGCTGCAGCCACTACCGCTGCTCTAGCCATGACCAATCAAGTTCAAACAGCACAAACCATTAATCAAGTCATACAGCAAACTGCACAGGTGCTAGAATCCCAGGACCGCATCAACAGACATATCTTATCAGGGATCTTGGCGGCGAATCAAAGGATAGATTTACTACAAGTACAGTTGGATGAACTTTTCAACATTGCACAAGTTGGATGCATCGGGAATCATAAACACATGTGTATAACTCCAGTAAGATATGAAGAAACAAAGAATCAAAGCCACTTGATTTCCGCCTTTCTTGCAGGCAATTGGTCCTTAGAAGCTGAAAAGTTGATGAATCAACAATTATTGCAGATTGCGATTTTAAATGACACCCGTGTTAAACCTGTTACTTTGAGTCAGTTCTCTAGCTGGCTTACCTCTGCTTTTAGTTATTTTAAAGAATGGGTTGGTGTGGGAATCTTTGGTTGTATTTGTTTTGCAGGCATCTGCCTTTGCTTTTGGTTTATTTACAAGTTAAGAGTGCGTCAAGCACGTGAAAAGGCGGTGTTAATTCAAGCTGTGTTAGCCATTGAACAAGGGGTATCACCTTCTGTGTGGTTGGCTAATCTGGCATGGGAATAAGTGGCATTTTTAGTATATCTCTGTTAAAGCTGGAATTGTCATTTACGCTAGGTGTCTGCAAGGTACTGCTGTTATTACTTTATACTTTTCTTTGGGGATTGTGTATTTACATACTACAGATTCCTTGCAGTAACTAAAGCTTTAATTGCCTTGTAACTTTCACCCTTAATCTTGAACTGTAACAATGATATTGGAGGAGATGAACTGTTACTGTGTATCTTGTGTTCATTATGGTGCCCCTGTATTGTACGGCATTGGCAAGTAGGGCGATTTTCCTATTTCAGGCCCTTGCGGTTGCACAAGCTGGATAAGCTCCCCCAAGTATGGTTTTCCATACCGCTATGACTTCATAGACACAGGATGCGAGGCAAAGCACTGCACTTGAGAGTTTTATTTTTAAACCTCAAGGAAGGCATGCTCTATTGCATGTGGGTTTGATGTCCACGTCCCACCCTACAAAAAAAGGCATCGGCTTGGGTGATGTCAGGCCTAGAGAAGGTGCCACTTTGGGACTGACGTTCACTATCTGCCACTTTTGCACAGTAGGATAGGGCCTCTACCTTCACCTGTGTTTTTAATATAATAAAGGGGGAGCGCTGTGGCAAGCCGCCACGCCGCCATGACAAGATGGCGCTGGTTTCCGCTAGGGTCTGAAGCACTTTTTTAAATAACAAGCCCATATCTGGTTATGCCAACTGTCATACGTAAAAGCACCTATGAGCATGGGCCAAGTGACAGGAGTAGATCGGTTATTGCTAAAGTATGCTTTCTATTATATTAAAAGAAAGGGGGAGCTGTCGGGGGCCGCGGACCCCACTCCGGCTTGAAGGCTGAAAAGACTGTACCCTGGCACTAAGCCGGGGCAACATAGACTGCAACATCAAGGACTGGCACAAAGCCGGGGCAACCTGGTTTGCAACATATGGCTGACGCTGCCGAAAGAACTGGCCCCGGCACTAAGCCAGCAGCTGATAAAGTGGCCCCGGCATTGAGCCAGGGCCAGAAGGAACTGCTTTGATTGGACAAAAGTGACTCGTGCTTGCACACGCCCTTTAGTTGCTCTGATTGTATTATATTGTAATCTTGCTCTCCCCGCATATTCTGTAACCTGATTGGCTTATAATTCATATAAATATGACCGTGACTTCTTAGTAGAGGTAGAGAAAAGAGAAACCATGGTTATCTAATAATAAGGTCCTGATTAAACTGCTGAAGGAAGTTTCCTGTGTCGTGCTTTCTTGCGGGCGAGGGACGCGACATCTGTTCATATCCTTAGCCCATTTGTTGATTGGGTTATTTGTATTCTTCATTTAGAGTTTTTTGAGTTCTTTATATATTCTGGAAATTAGTGCTCTATCTGAAGGATGAGTGGCAAAGATATTCTGCCACTCTGTAGGCTCTCTCTTCACATTGCTGATAGGTTCCTTTGCTGAGAAAAAGCTATTTAGTTTGAATCTATCCCAGTTATTGATTTTTGCTTTTATTTCTTGTGCTATGGGAGAACTGTTAAGGAAGTCTGATCCTAAGCCAACAAGATGAAGATTTGGCCCTACTTTTTCTTCTATAAGATGTAGGATCTGTGGTCTGATTTCAAGGTCCTTGATCCATTGTGAGTTAATTTTTGTGCAGCGTGAGAGATAGGGGTTTAGTTTCATTCTGCTGCATATTTTTTTTCCAGTTTCCCAGCACCATTTGTTCAAGAGCTATCTTTTCTCCATTGCATATTTTTGGCACCTTTGTCTAGTATGAGAAAACTGTATTTATTTGGGTTTTGTCTGTGTCCTCTATTCTGTAACATTGATCTACCTGTCTACTTTGGTGCAAATACCATGCTGCTTTTTTAATAGTGCTTTGTAGTATAGTTGAAGTACTGGTATTGCAATAACCCCTGTTTCATTCTTCCTGCTAAGGATTGCTTTAGCTCTTCTTTGTTTCTTATTCTTCCAGATGAATTTAATGATTGCTTGCTCTATTTCTGTTAGGTATGTCATTGGGATTTTAATTGAAGTTGCATTGAATCTGTATAGCACTTTTGGTAGTATGGGCATTTTGACAATATTAATTCTGCCTATCCAAGAACATGGGAGATCTTTCCATCTTCTAAGGTCTTCCTCAATTTCTTTCTTCAGTGTTTTGTAGTTTTCATTGTAGAAATCTTTTACCTCTTTGGTTAGATTGATGCCCAAGTTTTTTTTTTTTTGAGGCTATTGCAAATGGAGTTGTTTTCCTCATTTCCCTTTCAGCTGTTTCATCGCTTACTTATAAAAATGCTTTAGATTTATGTGTGTTGATTTTATAGCCTGCTATTTTGCTGAATTCATTGATGAGGTCTAGAAGTTTTCTGGAGGAGGTTTTTGGATCCTCTAAATAGAGAATCATGTCATCCACAAATAGTGACACCTTAAGGTTCTCTTATCCTTTTTGTATCCCTTTAATTCCTTTGGTATGCCTAATTGCTCTGGGTAGAGTTTCGAGGACAATGTTGAATAGAAGTGGTGAAAGAGGACATCCCTTTCTTGTTCCTGTTTTTAAGAGAATGGTTTCAGTTTTTCTCCATTAAGAATGATGTTGGGGGCTGGGAAGATAGCTCAGTCAGTAGAGTACTTGCCTTGTAAGCACAAGGCTGTGGGTTCGCTCCCCAGCACCAAAAAAAAAAAAAAAAAAGAATGATGTTGGACATGGGCTTAGCATAAATAGCATTTAAAATGTTCAGGTATGTTCCTTCTATTCCTATTTTTTCTAGTGTTTTGAGCATGAAGGGGTGTTGTATTTTGTTGAATGCTTTTTATGAATCAATTGAAATAACCATATGATTCTAATCCTTAAGTATATTGACATGATGGATTACGTTTATTGATTTATGAATGTTGAACCATCCTTGCATTCCAGGGATGAACCCCACTTGATCATGGTGCACAGTTTTTTAAATATGTTTTTGGGTACAGTTTGCTAATATTTTGTTAAGGGTCTTTGCATCTATATTCATCAAGGATATTGGTCTAAAATTTTCTTTCCTTGATGCGTCTTTTCCTTGTTTGGGTATGAGGGTGATATTAACTTCATAGAATGAGTATGGCAGCATACCCTCCTTTTCTATTTCCTGGAATACTTTGAGAAATATTGGAATGAGTTCTTCTTTGAAGGTCTTGTAGAACTCGGCTGAGAATCCCTCTGGTCATGGGCTTTTCTTGGATGGTAGATTTTTAATGGCTTCTTCTATTTCATTGCTTGATATTGATCTGTTTAAATTGTGTATGTTCTCCTGGTTCAGTTTGTGAGGAGCATATGTCTCTAGAAATTTGTCAATGTCTTCTGTTTTCTTGGAATACAGATTTTCAAAGTAGCTTCTCATTTTGTTCTGTATCTCAGTGGTGTCTGTCATGATATGTCCTTTTACATCATATATTTTAGTAATTTGAGACTTCCTTCTCCTTCTCTTTGTTAGTGTGGCTAAGGATTTGTCTATTTTGTTTACTTTCTCAAAGACCCGAACTTTTTGTTTGTCAATTATTTGAATTATTTCTTTTGTTTCAATTTCATTGATTTCAGCTCTGATTTTAATTATTTCCTCTCTTCTACTAATTTCGCTGTTATTCTGTTCTTTTTCTAAGACTTCGAGCTGTAATGTTAGGTCATTTAGTTGTTCACTTTTCATTCTTTTCTGGAATGCGTTCCATGCAATGAATTTTCCTCTTAGTACCACTTTCACAGTGTCCCAGAGATTTTGATATGTTGTATCGTCATTCTCATTGACCTGTAAGAATTTTTTTATCTCCTCCCTGATGTTTTTTGTTATCCATGTTTCACTCAATAGCATATTATTTAGTCTCCAGTTGTTGGAGTAATTTCTGTTTTTTATTTTGACATTGATTTCTACTCTCAGTCCATTATGATCTGATATATCAGAAGGAAGTATCTCTATTTTTTGCATTCCCTAAGGGCTGCTTTGTGGCATAACATATGGTCTATTTTCAAGAAGGTTCCATGTGCTGCTGAGAAGAAAGTGAAACTGCTCATTGATGGATGGAATATTCTATATATGTCTATTAAGTCTAGGTTATTGATTGTGTTATTGAGTTCTATGGTTTCTTTGGTTGGATTTTGTTTGGAAGATATATCCAGTGGTGACAGCGGTGTGTTACAGTAACCCAGAATTATTGTGTTGTGGTCTATGTGATTCCTGAAATTGAGAAGGATTTGTTTGATGTACAGGGATGCACCATTGTTTGGGGCATAAATATTTACTATCATTATGTCTTCCTGATTTATGGTTCCCTTAAGCAGTATGAAATGTCCTTCTTTATCTCTTCTGACTAACTTTGGCTTGAAGTCCACTTTATCTGACATAAGGAGGAAACCCCTGCTTTTTTACTGAGTCCACGTGCATGGTAGATTTTTTCCCATCCTTTCACATTTAGTCTGTGGATGTCTTTTGCTATGAGATGAGTCTCTTGCAGGCAGCATATTGTTGGATCTTTCTTTTTAACCCATTCTGCCAGTCTCTGTCTTTTGATTGATGAGTTTAGGCCATTAACTTTCAGGGTGGTTATTGAAACATCTTTGTATTCCCAGTCATTTGGTTTATTTTTGGTTTTTAATTTGGCTTGGTTTCTCCTTTGAGTGGTTTTTCTCTAAGGTAGTTCCTCCCTTTGCTGACATACATTGTTGTTTTTCATTTCCTCCTCATGGTATATTTTGTTGAGAACGTTCTGAAACACAGGCTTTCTATTTGTAAATTCTTTTAACTTTTGTTTATCATGGAAGGATTTTATTTCATCTTCAAATCTGAAGTTTAGTTTTGCTGGGTATAGGATTCTTGGTTGGCAACCATGTTCTTTCAGATCTTGAAATATGTTGGTCCAGGCCTTTCTAGCTTTTAGAGTCTGGGTTTAGAAGTGGGCTACTATCCATATTGGTCTCCCCCTATATGTAATCTGATAGTTTTCTCGCGACCATCAAAATCCTATCTTTTATTTTGAATGTTAGGCATTTTCATTATAATGTTCCTTGGTGTGGATCTGTTGTGATTTTGTGCACTTGGTGTTCTTTAACCCCCTTGCATTTGATTTTCCATTTCATTCTTCAGGTTTGGGAAATTTTCTGATATTATTTCATTGAATAAGCTGTTCATTCCTTTGGTTTGTATCTCTGTGCTTTCTTCAATCCCAATAATTCTTAAATTTGGTCTTTTCATGATGCCCCATTATTCTTGGAGATTCTGTTCATGATTTCTTACCATCTTCTTTGTTTGGACAACTTTATTTTCAAGATTCAATATTTTGTCTTCATTTTCTGAGGTTCTGTCTTCCAAGTGGTCTAGTCTTTTGATGATGCTTTCCATTGAGTTTTTCTCTTGGTTTATTGTTTCCTTCATTTCAAGGATTTACAATTTTTTTTTTCTGAGGATCTCTATCTCTTTGTTGAAATGATCTTTTGCTTCCTGCAGGTGCTCTTTCAGCTTATTGGTAGTATCATTCATTGCCTGCATTTGCTCTCTTATTTTATCCTTTGGTTCATGAATCATCTTAATCATGTGTAATCTGAAGTTCTTTTCTGACATTTCTTCTAACATACTGTTATTGGATTCTATTAATATAGAATCTGGATTTGTTTGGATCATTTTCTTCCCTTGTTTTTTCATGTTGTTCATGTATCTTTCCTTCTAGCAGTGCCGATCTGGGGTATTGCAGATTTCCTCCTATAGGCTTATAGTGGCCCTACAGGTTTCCAATACCCTTTTGTTAAGGGGAGATCAATATTAGCAGTGCCCAATTCAGACACTATGCAATCCTAGACCAAATAGCACCTATGAGGACAATAACAAAATTGTCATAATAAACAGAATGAGTTCAAATACTATCTTCAAAAAAACAAAAAGATTTGCAATAAGGTCTGCAGTTTCTAGTGGAGGACAAAGAGGATGCAGAGGGATGTAGTATGTGACTGTTAATGGGATAAGAAAAGATTATACAGAAGTTCTAGATAATAGAAAGTGTGAGAGTGTAGTCAAAAGAAATTGGATGTTAGCATGCAAAAAATGGAGAAAGAGACTCTGAGGGAATAGGTAAACAAAAGGAAAAAAGAGCAAGAAACTAAAGAAAGGCAGTATGTGGTTAGTCAGACAGGGGTCATGGAGGTCTGGTGTGTTTGGTGTGGTTGTGGGATCCTGGAGGCCAGGAGCAATCAGTTGGTCTGGTGATAGGGTGCAGTCAATTGGTCTGGGGGTCCTGGCGGCAGGGAGCAGTCAGCCAATGTGAGGGCCCCAGACGCAGGGAGTGATCGGTTGGGCTGAGGGATCCTGGAGACAGGGCTCAGTCAGTCCAGCCAGGGGTCCTAGAGGGCCTGGCTGTTGTCTCCAAATGGTGGCAGTCACGTGTAATCAAACCTGCAGATACTGTGACAGAGAACTTCCAGGCAACAGCACGCAGCTGGTGCTCCACTGGGGGTCAGCAATCAGTTTGCTGACTGTTGTCAGATGATCGGGATGTGAACCTCGTGCTTTGGGTGATGGATAGGTGTAAGGCAGGCAATAGACAGGCGGGAAGCAGGCAAATGGCGGATGATAGGTGCCTGATAGTGAGCAATCTGCACTCAAAAAAGGCATCCATATGCTGGCAGACTGTAGGTCATCACAGCAGACAAATGGGGTAAACACCAGGGGATTGATAAGCAGCAAAAACTTCCTCACCGAGAAACAGATATCCTCTGCTTGAAACCGGAGTTAGGGAGCAACAAGGAATGCAGCCTCCCTCTAGTCCACCATCTTGGATCTGTGAGACTCAAGAAAATTTTTTGATAAGGAACGTTTTCATTGGATAACAGTAGCAAATGTCCAGGCAGGAAGAAGAGCAAGGTCTTGAATCTGACTCAATGTTACAGTGTGTGTGTGTGTATGTGTGTGTGTGTGTGTGTCTGTCTGCATACATGGGAGGGGTCAGTTACTCAGAGAGATGCTGCTAATAACAAATTATTTGACATGGATACTCATCAGCTTGCCAAAGCCCTACATCCTCAGAACAAAGATGCAGACTCAACTCCTATCAAACCAATGGATAACCACAGAATTTATTTTATGATGGATCTGTTCTAAAGTGCCCTCTCAGGATAAGTGAAAAAATTCTTCTGCTTTGTTTGCTCATCTAGTATCAATGGATTAAGTAATTGGAGCCAAAGCTCTCATTGAAAAAAATCAAGAAAGCTTGAAATTAGAATGTAAAAATAAGTCTTGTAAAGAAGAAAAAAACAAACAACCCAATTTTAAAATGGGCCACAGACCTTAGCAGACACCTCAATAAAGAAGATAAAAAGATGGAAAATAAGCATATGAAAAGATGCTCCACATCAGATGTCATCAGGGAAATGCAAACCAAGAAACAAGAAGACATCATTACACTTGCACTTGAATGGAAAAATCTAGAACAGGGTCAACAAGCAGCCAAGAATGTGGAGCAGCAGGACCTCTGTCATTGCTGGTCAGAATGCAAAATATTTGAGCAGCTTTGAAGGGGAGCTTGGCATTTAGTTACAAAACTACAGCTGGGTGTGGTGACAGCATAGGCCTATAATCCAGCAACTCTGGAGGCTAAGGCAAAAATATCACAATTTAAAAACCAGCCTCAGCAACTTAGCAAGGCCTAAGCAATTTAGTGAGACCCTGTCTCAAAATAAGAGAAAAAAAAGAACTGGGGATGTGTCTTTATGGTTAGGCCCCCCACAGGTTTAATCCTTGATACAAAAACAAACTAACTAACTAAACTAAATATACTTTTACTGTAACATACAGCAATCACACTTCTTGGTATTAATCCAGAGAAGTTGAAAATGTGTGTTGAATCAAAACAATGTTCACAAATGTTTATTGCAGCTTGTTTGTAACCTACATACGTGGAAGCAGCCAGCATGTCTTTCGGTAGGTAAGTGGAGAGATAAGCAGTGGTACATCCAGACAATGGGATAGTGTTTTGCCTTTAATTCACAAAGACACACAGTAAAATTAAATGCACAAGACCAAGTCAAATAAGTCATTCAGAAAAAGCTACATAGTACAAGAGAATGGCATTCTGGAAATGTCCAACCTACAGAGAGAGGAAAAAGGTGAGTGATTGCCAAAGGTTGAGAGTGGGGGAGCTGTCTAGGATAAGACACTTAAGGGGATTGAAAGTCCTCTATGATATCACAGTGGTGAACACCTGTCATTATACATTTGTTTAAACCCACAGAATGGAAAATGCCAAGAGTGAACCCCAATATAAACTACGCTGCTTCAGTGAACAGGATGCGTCAATATAAGTTCATCAATGAGAAGAATATATTACTCAGGTAGGGGATATTGATAAAGTGGAGGCTATGATTATGTAGGTACAAAGGACAGATGGGAACTCTTGGTACTCTCCTCTCCATTTTGTTTTGAACCTAAAACTGACCTCAAGCCTCATCTCAGGCATCAGAGCAAATGTGTCAATAGGAAATGAACAAGCCAAGTTCACGTGAAGGCCTAGAATCCTGTTAGTGATGGACTTGTCTCTTTCCTGCACCACATCTGGCCTGGCTGAAGTAACCAAGAAGCCAATCTCTAATTTTTGGTGACTTTGATGACACTGTAGCTGGGATCAGGGGGACTTTCACCTGATGATGCAACAGAGAAACCACCACAAAATCAAAGCCAGTGCCTTGTAACAGTATATTCCCAGTTCTGAGTTCAGCACATGGGCGGGGACTGCTCAGTGTCTGACTGAGGGCTCTGGGTCTGTTCCCTGGGGATGATCAATTTGAGCTGCTCTTCAAACACCTGCCATCCTTCAGTCAGCTCCCCTGGCAGTATTCTCTCCTGGAGAAAGGAAGCATATGAAAATTTGTTGCTGACTCCCCACCACCTGCAGTGGTAAGGGCATGTCACAGGCCAGCCCAGGCATCTACTCACTTTAGGGGCATGCAGAGGCCAGAGACTTTCCTGGATAACTCACTTAAAATCTAAATGGAAAAGGCACAAAAATAAGGCTTTCATCAGTATGGAGATTGCTCAGAAAACTTGGAATGGATCCACTATTTGACCCAGCTACCCACTCCTCAGTTTATATCCAAAGGACTTAAAATCAGCATACTACAGTGATGCAGCCACATCAATTGTTCATAGCAGCTCAATTCACAATAGCTAAATTGTGGAACCAACCTAGATGCCCTTCAATTTATGAATGCTTAAGAAACTGTGGTATATATACATGATGGAATATTATTCAGCAATAAAGAAGAATAAAATTATGACATTTGCTGGTAAATAGATCAAGTTGGAAAATATCATGCTAAGTGAAATAGGCCAAACCCAAAAAACCAAAGGCCAAATGTTTTCTCTGATTAGTGCATGACAATATATAATAAGGTGGGGTGGGAGGGGGAAGATAAGAATGAAGGAACTTTGGATGGTGTAGAGGAAAATGGGGTGGAACGGGGTGGAAGACAGAAAGATAGTAGAACGAAATAGACATACTACCCTATGTACGTGAATGACTACATGAATGGTGTGAATCTACATTGTGTAAAACCATAGAAGTGAAAAGTTGTACCCCATTTGTGTACAATGAATCAAAATGCAGTCTGTAAAAATAAAAAAAATATATTTTAATAAAAAATATTTCTGAGAAGATAATCTTAGTTGAGTCAAGAAAGACAATAATTTCTTAAATATAAACTGAAATAGAAAAGAAAACAAGTAATGCCATTTTCTTCTGACCTGACCCCGTTGTATGCTTGCTTATAACGTTTTCAACATAGCCACAACTGTATCTGTGTGGACAGTATAGTAAGACCTTCCTGTAGGACAATGATCCTGGTGCATAACAAAATGACTCTGAAATGTATAATCAAAACAATTAACTCATGTAATCAAAATATCTGTCTCAACAGGGTCTTTCTGACTTACCTGCACTCACTTGTCCTTGTGGGTTTTGTGGTTTTTGCTTTATAAACTCTGTACTTCCAAAATTCAGGTGCTGGGAGTTCTTTGAAGTGCTAGCCTGCTCCCAGGTGCTGCTTGCTGGCATGCTCATTGAAGGACCATTTTTCCCCTTTCAGTTTGTCTCAGTATGCGTGGTCATTTGGAATTCTCATGAACTCTGTAATATACGCAAAAGAGAGATTGATAACACAAAATGCATTAAAATTAAGAATTTCTGGTATTAAAAGATCTTACTAAAGATGAAAAAGGTAAGCCTCACAAAGAGAGAACATTTTCCACCCATAAAACAAATGAAGAACTTTCCCCACCATCTATAAAGGTCTTTTACCAAGCAATAAAAAAGGTAGATGCACAATTACAAAAATTGAAAGGTGGACAGATATTTGATTAAAGAGAAAGTTCAAATGGTCAATAAAATAACCATGTGATAGAACACTGGATCTCATTGTTACCAGGGAATTGAAAATTAAAACCAGAAAGATATCATTATATACTTATCTAAATGGCTAAAAGAAAAAATAAATGACAGTATCTAGTGCAGGTGGGGAAAGTGTCACTCACTGAAAGAGGAATAGGATATGGGAACAATCTCTTATATAATGACTTTTATAATGATTTTCCCAGCCCAATTCTAAGTACACACCCTGGAGAATTGAGCATTTGTTTCCCAGAAAGCATGCTTGGGAAAACTCACTAAAGCTTGATTATCAATGATATAAAACAGGAACATCCCAGATGTCCATCAATTGGTGAATGTGCACATACACTATGTTCAAGAAATGGTACCCTATATAAAAAGCAGAGACTAATAAAGTACAGTCCCATGCCACAGAGCATGTGAAATTTGTAAATATAATAAAGGCCAGGTATAAAACAATGCACATTTCTGAGTTCTGAGGTTCTGAGTCTTTCATAGGTTTTTGTTTTTTTTTTTTAAGACAAAGGCCAATGAACTGCTCATTTAAAAGATGAGGGAGGCACCTCTGGAGGCAGTGGCCTTGGCTTTAGCTCCATCATGTTCGGAACACTCTGCATTTATGATTTAGACTTTTCTTCCCTGTAGGGATATTCTTTTTCTCAGTAAGACAAGTTTTGAAAAGTAAGATATTGCTGATTATGTTAATTTTTGGGAGGCACTGCTACAGGTACCTAAAACTGGGTGACCTACACAATCGAATCTTTTTTCCTTTTAGATAAGCCATTTAGATAAGTATATAATGATATCTTTCTGGTTTTAATTTTCAATTCCCTGGTAACAATGAGATCCAGTGTTCTATCACATGGTTATTTTTTCTCTCAGTTCTGGAGACTGGAAGTCCAAATCAAGATGTCATCAGAGTGGGCTTTTTATGAAGTCTGTCTCTGGACATGTTTTTCCCTGAGTCCTCACCAAGTCATCTCCATGTGCCATGTGTGCTGTCTTTATCTGTGTCCCAATCTCATAAAGACATCTGTTATCACACCCTAACGACCCTGTTTTTACCTTAATTAACCTTTGAAGGACCTATCTCCAAATGCAGTCCAATTCTGAGTTTCTGGGGAGTAGAACTTGAGCAAATGAGTTTGGGGACCCACAGTGCCGGGAACAGTGCCTAAGCATTACTCCAAGGAGAGTTCTCTCACCTGCACTTCCAACACCGTGCTCTGCTGGAGAGGACTCCTTGGGTAGCATCAGAGTGGCTCACAGTTACACATGTTTACTAGATGCCAGGCACTGCTCCACATGTGTCACCTGCAACAGGTCCTATAACACCATCAGCAAAGTAGGCACTTTGATGGTTCCCATTCCACAGATGATGACACTGAGGCAGAGAGGTTTGCACTATTATGTTTGATAAGACGAACGCAAATGGTCAGCCTCCAAGATCTTTTCCCAACCCCTCAGCCCTCTGCTCAGTGTCCATGTTTGATAAGATGAATGCAAATGGTCAGCCTCCAAGATCTTTTCCCAACCCCTCAGCCCTCTGCTCAGTGTCCAGGTATGGATCCAGGTGGAGGAAGGACTTCCAAAGGAAATTGTGTGTGTGTGTGTGTGTGTGTGTGTGTGTGTGTGTTTGTGTGTTGGGGATGGAAACAGAGAGAGAGGAGAGTGACTAAGAGAGAAATTCAGAATAGAAGCAGGAGGGACTAGAAAGTTCTGGAAGTTTTGTCATGCTTTGTAGGGTATTTTGCTATACTGCAGTTTATTTGCTAAAATCTTCCTGTGGCATGTCTTCACAGGGTATCTGTAATCTCACATGTTGCTTTTGAAACTTTTCTCACAGTTTTGTTGTCTCTTAGAAAGTTTCCCCCAGAGGGCGAGAGAAACTTGCATAAAATGGAAAGCGTTGCTTATCATTTCAGGCAATCGTGTCTCCAGGGTCACATTTCAAACTCTCCATGTTACTATTATCATTCTAAAAACAAAAGGAGAATTAAAAGAAAGGAAAACAGAGTCTGTCTGGGAGAAGGACTGCTTGTAGCCATGTTAAGCTGGGAGGCAGACACACACCATTTCCCACCACCATGCACCATTTACTCTGCACCTTATAAACCACCCTTACTGGGCATCTGGGAACACTTTGAAGATAATCACACATGCTTCCATATGAGAAAGAATAATCTGTGTGTTCTTGGGATCCATCAGAGTGTAAGTCAATTAGTATAGAGGAGATACAAATCTGAACACGAGCCTACATGCATTTTCTTGATGTAGATTTATAGCTTTAAAAAATGTTCTTTTATTCCCCAATAATACATGGGCCATTTAAACAAAAAATCATTTTGTCTTTGTAATTTTTCAAACAAAATGATGAACAGAAGCATCACTAATATGTCCAGTTTGATGCAGACATTTTTCATTCTCCAGATTATTCTTGTGTTTAAACCCTATACCTCCTTCCTCCATGCTTCCAAATGCTCACTTAAGATTCTACCCTTTATTGGTTGGAGCACGGACCCTCAAGGTAGATGATACTGTTTCTGAGCTGAGACTCTGCAACTTAATGGCTGTTGCAAGCCAGCAGATTGCACCCTGAGCCTCTGTTTAATCATATTGAACAGGAGGAGTAGCATGATTGCCCACAAGTGATATGTGTGTATGAAGCAAGAAACCTCCACACAGCACTGGAAAGGGTGTGTTCTCATGTGAGCACTCAGAAAGTTTCACAGCATTGTCATCTAATGGTTAACTGGGGGTATGGTCTCTGAACTGCCTGCTCCCTTCCTCTTCTTATCCCCAAAACTTCAGGACAAAAGAATATTCCCCAAGTCTTTTTTTTTTCTCTTTTGCTATATCATTTATAATTTTATTATTTAAGAAAGAAATATTTCATAATTTTTATGGGACAATTTTACACAGAGTATAAAACATCTATTTCACCAGTGGTTAGTTTGTGAAGGTTACTTGTTAACCTCTAAATATTTTAATGTTATTTTGCCATACATTTACACTTTAAAGAATCTGGTTATCAAATGTGCCTGAAATGAAATAAATTGCAGTTTACATTCCATTATAAGCTGGTCCTCCTCCACTTTCAGGCACCACCCAGTTAATATTCTGACTTGGATCTTTAATATCACATGTTTTATAGTGTCGCGTTCCTTCTGCCCGCAGAGAGAGACACGACACATCAGTTGTTCATCAGAGCTCTTTATCCTCAGATGATGATGATTTTACAAGGCAGTTACAGTCATATTTATATGAATCATGAGCCAATCAGGTTACAGAGCATGTGGGGAGAGCATGATAATAATGTAATACAATAAGCATGATAACAATGTAATACAATAAGGGCGCAGCGAGCATGAGTCACCTTGTCCAATCAGAGCAGTCCATTCTGGCACTGGCTTAGTGCCGGGGCAACTTCCTTAAGCAGTGTCAGCTGTTTGTTGCAAACCAGGTTGCCCCGGCTCAGTGCCAGGTGCCACACTGAAGTCCTTGATGTTGCAACTTCAGGCTGCCCCGGCTCAGTGCCAGGTGCCGCACTGAAGTCCTTGATGTTGCAACCCAGGCTGCCCCGGCTCAGTGCCAGGTGCCGCACTGAAGTCCTTGATGTTGCAACCCAGGCTAGGATGGGGTCCGCGGCACCCCGACATCTCCCCCTTTCTTTTATTTAAAAAAGAAAAGGCTTGAGACCGTGCCTGTCTTAGGTTGAGGGGTCCAGCACATGTCCTTACCCGTCATTAAAGACTGTAGATCATGCTACAGCTTCTGTCTTAGGTTGGTACATGGCCACCTCCTACATTACCGGTCATTGACTACCGGCCTGGCATTATAGCCATAAATAGGGGGAGGCCTCTAGCCTTAAAGGCAGTCAGGACCAGGAAGAAAATAGATGTAAGATGCTGGACAAGGTGATGGTGCAGGAAAACGTTGTTGAAGGTACGGTAGGAGCTTTTTCTGTGGCTGGAAAAAAGAAGAGGCAAGGCTGCATCTGCAGGAGAGACTGAAGCTGGAAGATAGTTATCAAAAGAAGTTTGGAGAATAGCAGCTTGATAAATACCCTGCTTTAAAACTTGTATACTTGGAAAATATGAATACATTTAATATACAAGGAGTGACCATTTTACAATTACTTTGACACTTTAATCTTACTAAATTTAGTTTTTAAAGAAAAATTTAGACTCTGTAACATAGTACAATACTCTTAACAGTTGTTTAACCATAATTCTATAAACCCCAATTTTTAAGACTAATTGTTTTAAAGAATAAAACTTAATAGACACAAAGTTAAGAGTAAATTAGTGTTTCTATGAAATCCTTGCCATTTTACCATGTCATTTTACTATGTAGATTAAACTTTGGTTTATATTAGAACATTAGTATTGCACTTTAGGAAAAACCTTAAATAGCTTTAGCTGTTTCACATACATACAACCAACTTAGTTACACACAGACTTGTTGAAATTTGCCCTTTACTTACACACAGACTTTCTTAGCATTTAGACCCTCATGTATTTCATTACATAAGCACTTTCTTACCCAGAAATATTTTTTTTTCCTTTTTATTAAATATATTTCCAAACCCAGAACCTTTTATTTTTTCTTTCCTATTTGTTGACCCCTTTTTGTTCACATTCTGAAACAACTTTTATGAAATTTTTGGATTTAGATAAATTACACCATTTTAACAAGATAAAATACTTTGTTGTTTATAGTACTCTAACTGAAACACAGTTGAAACCTTTAGAACCCTTTGTATATAGAATTGTACTTGTTAAGACATAACTCTTAGTAACCTTGTTTTTAGTCAAGACACAAAGCAATTTTAAACCCTTTTAATTTACCAACCTATGAAAATACCAATAATGTTTAAGTATGATACCCCATGGAATTTAAGGAGTTAAGAGTACTTGATGTTATTTAACAATGAGCATTTTAATTTTGGAAATTAATTTGATGTCTCTACAAACACATTTGAGTAATCCCATATATGTTAACTTTAATTCACTTATTTTGTAAAAACCAAGAAAGCAGGCAGGTGTCCTGAACAGTATTTGTTGTCTCTTTCCTGTTGAAGAAAAGTCCTAGAAACAATTGATATTAGACATTGTTTAACATTAACATTCCATTAGTTTGACCACCTAGAGACTTGCAAGTTATTTTTAAAGACATTTCACTTTTATTAATTTACCCAATTAAAATTGAACCTTTTTAAATCACGTGAATAAAAGTATTTGGATCCATTTATAAATTTTAATTTTAGGAGCTCTCAGTTTTGATATAGACAAAACATGACATTAGACAGCACAACATAACACATAACACAAAATCAAAGGCCTTGTAACTTTTAAAAAAATCATTAACCTAGGTATGCAGGATCAAAATTATGAGCTCAAAAATACAGCATTAAAGAAAAACAAAACAAAACAAGAATCCTGGAAAATGAGTAGTTCTGTGTAGTAGCCCAGAAGTTTAAAACAGACATCCTTTTGTTTTCTTTTTCTTATCTTCAGGTTACCCCCCTTTCCCGCTGAGACTGTTGTAGTGTACATTCCAATGTAGGCTTCAGCAAGGCCAGGCAAGGGGGAGGGAGGATTACCCAGGACTTTTTAACCCTTTTTCTTCCTGGTTGAGAAATCAGGTTAGGTTTGAATGCAGAAAATCACAAAACATTATTTCTTACTACTTTTGAGGAATGGAGCTGCTGAGCTCTCTGCCTAGGGGGAGGACTGCTTCAAGGACATGGGTGTTCCCTCCCTAGGTGGCCATGGAGCTGTGTGGAAGGGATCAGGAGGGGGGCCTTTTTCTGTCTCTTGTGATAGTTTCTCTTGATTTAACAATCCCTTATCTAAAAACCAAGGGGCTTTGTCTTCTACAGTTTTTACAAACTTCCTAGCTGAGGAAACCTCTAAAGGTGCTCCATTAGCCTTTAATAAAGCCTTTAATAGTCCTTCCATGTGAACTCTAGACACTTCTGAACCCATGATTAATTTGCCCCCTTTCGAGTGCAACTTTCACTTTAATACTTTTAATGTGGACCGCTTTTTGCTTAGTCCAGGGTGTAGCCGCCTTTTGCGTGCTACTTTCACTTTAACCGGACCGCATTCCGCGTGTCCCCGGACCACCTTCCGTGTGTCCTGATCGTCACTTTATCGCGAACTTTCACTTTAATTGGACTACTTTTCGTATGTCCTGATAATTGTAATGTAATGTCCCTGGACCACCCTTTTAATCGTTTTATTGTGATGTAATATTAAGGCTGCCTTTATTACTATTTTATTTTTTATAACATTAATCTATAAAACTTATTATAACATTAATCTTAAAAATTTAATCTTAAAAACTATTTAAAACTTTAATCTTAAAAACTATTTATAATATTATTCTTAAAAACTTATTATAACTTTAATCTTAAAAACTTACTATAATTTTAATCTTAAAAACTTTAATCTTAAAAAACTTAATCTTAAAAACTTATTATAATTTTAATCTTAAAAACTTACCTAGGTAGTTGCTTTGTTCCCGGGTTTCGGCACCAGATGTCGCGTTCCTTCTGCCCGCAGAGAGAGACACGACACATCAGTTGTTCATCAGAGCTCTTTATCCTCAGATGATGATGATTTTACAAGGCAGTTACAGTCATATTTATATGAATCATGAGCCAATCAGGTTACAGAGCATGTGGGGAGAGCATGATAATAATGTAATACAATAAGCATGATAACAATGTAATACAATAAGGGCGCAGCGAGCATGAGTCACCTTGTCCAATCAGAGCAATCCATTCTGGCACTGGCTTAGTGCCGGGGCAACTTCCTTAAGCAGTGTCGGCTCAGTGCCAGGTGCCACATTGAAGTCCTTGATGTTGCAACTTCAGGCTGCCCCGGCTCAGTGCCAGGTGCCGCACTGAAGTCCTTGATGTTGCAACCCAGGCTAGGATGGGGTCCGCGGCACCCCGACATTATAGTGCACACAGTTCTGAGCATTTATCTGTAACTGAAATCCATCACCTTGTTCCAAAGGTACAAATTCATGAACTCCTGCAGGGCAGAATTGCTGCTCAGACCCATCATATATTGATAGACTTCTATTTACAGGTATGCTGTCATCTTTAAGGCTAAGTGTGCTGGCTGGTCATGTTCATTATTAGTACCACTCAAAGCCACAGATGACAAGAGGTCAAGACTGATCTGTCCATCAGGTTTTGAATACTCAATATGTGTGCAATCCTTGGTTGGCTTGAGCTGATCAGAGTCAGAACCTTTATGTTTTAGAGTCTATTGTTCCATTCCTCTCAAAATCCAGAAAATATATTCCTGTGTAAATCATCCCTCCACATAAACCCAATGCTCCATGGCAGGAAGGTCTAATATTTCTAATAGCATAAAGCTCTTTCCACACCCAAGATTTCTTCATATTGTCCTCGTACTCAGTTACATGGAGTCCTATTGTCTTTCATTGAAGATTTTCACTAGTAAGTTGATTAAAAATTGATTATGCTGCCAAACTTCCACTTTTCATTGCTGTATGGGTCCCTTTGATCTTGAGAGCATTCAAGAAGCCAAGGCTACAACCAATTAGTAAACCATCAGGAAAGGTGAGTTTTGGTATAGACTGAAAGTCACCTTCATTGAGAACTCTGGCTCCATAGGCAATTCTTTTTCCATCTTCCAATGTTGGCTGAATGCTGGGATGGTGTTTCCACCTTTGTAATTCCCTGAATGGACTCAGGTATGGATTTTGATAGTCCAGACCAACCACAAAACCCTGAGCTACTAGGGGTTCACCTTCATTTAAATGATAGAGGAAAGAGCCTCCGTAAGTATGCCTGTCCAAGGCCAACCAACAGTGTGATCCACTTGCCCAGGTTTCCGCTTCTTTTCATCAATAATTCATAACTCCTTCAGTCCAATCACATAGGTTTGGGATCACAATTGGCCCACAAATCAAACTTCTTGTATAGTTGCTTGACTAGGTGTCCATGGCAAGCCTCTGCAAAAACTGACTTTGGCATGTAGTTCGAGCCCCACTCAAAAGTTGTCTTTGGTGTGCCATACTTTTGAATTCCCACATCATTAGTGGCAATTCCTTTTACAATACCATCCTTATAAAAAAGGACCTCAGCAGCAGCATACCCTGCATACACTTCAACACCAAGGGCCTCTGCTTGTTCTCCTATCCAACTCACTAAATGTCCCAAGTGTACAATGTAATTGCCAAGATTGTTCATTGGAAGACCTGGAAGAATTGGCACAGGAATTCTGTATTTCTCTGTTAAAATCCCAAATCTGTCTTCTGTTACAAGAGTGTTAAATGGAGCCCTCCTCTCCTTCCAGTCTGGGAAGAATTCTTTAAACGCACATGGATCAAGGCAAGCCCCTGAGAGGGTATGACCGCCTATCTGAGGAGCTTTCCCCACTAGACACCCACGAATGTCCTTTTCATGTTCAGCAGCCAACTGCTTTAGACAAATAGCTGCAGAAAGTCCTGCGGGGCCAACACCAACTATTACCACACCTGCTTCTTCTGCAAATCTTTCCAAGTTCACGCCTTCCCATCACTTGTCCTTATCTCAGGGATAAATAGTATAGTGGGTAGTAATTTGAGGTACAACAGAAGTTGAAGACCATCTTGTAGCACACAGAGGTAGATAATTTTTATTAATTTTTGAGGCATGTAAGCAATGATAGGCCGAACAGGACTGCTTGGCTAGCGGCACCAGCATGTTCAAAACAATCAGGACTTTCTCTGTCGAACACCAAACACCAAACAGAAGAACTTGTCCGAGGCTCGCGGAGCGCGCTGGACCTCTATGCCACAGGGGGCGCCATCACTTGTCAGGATACACCTACAGCCAGGCTAGATTGCCTCTCTGCTCCACCGACCGCCCTTGCTTCGCGGCATCCCCGCCTCCCTCCAGCTCTGCGCGAGCGCCACGCATGACGCGATAGCAAGAACAGGTTTCCGGGTCAAGTAGCAAAAGAGAGAGACTTCAAGTCCCAGGCACCCTGCGGCTTGAGGTTGAGGATTAAGCCTGGATTTCCTTCTGAGCCTTGCTCCAGTAGGCCTCGGGACTAGCTGTTCCCCAAGTCTTTGCATCCAAGCCTCTAAGCACTTTCTGGAGCAAATATGACAGTTCAAATAATAATAATAATAATAATAATAATAATAGTTCCTTTGTTAGCCCCTTTCTTCTTTGAAAGTTTTTATTCCACTTTTTCCTCATTGTATTCTTATAAAATGATAGTGTTGGGATTTGTTTTACTTCTTTGGGACCAAGTCAAATAATTCCCAAATATACCTAATACTACTTTTAACAGTTTATGATGTTTAATACTTACTACAATTGGAAACTTATTCGTTTTCCCAAAACCACATTTAAATGGCAACTCTTCGTATTTACCAGGACACAAAGGAGGGACTTACCAATACTCAGATCTTGGAACCACTGAGGCTTCATCAAAAGCAGACCTGAGAATATGTAGGTACTAAAGGAGCTGCAATTGTATTCCTCCTGGACCAAAACTGTGTCTTCTATTTAAATCAAGTATAAAAATAAATACATGAACAAATGCAGCTTGGTTTAGATTTTATTGAAGTACCATTTGACCATGCACCTCAGTATTTTTTGACAGCAGCCTTGGGACTGTGTAATACAATGACCCTGGTGAAATGATTTTAATATTTATTTGACCCCTTGGCAGATTGCTCATTTTATCTTCTTTACCCTTTTGTTCTCTAACATTATTAGATATTCTTAGAGTGTCTGATACTCATTGTCACTTTTTGAACTCAATTATTTTTCTTTATTTTTTCTTCTTCTTTGTATGAAGAAGAAACTGGTATGAAACTGGTTAAATTGCTTTTTTTGATCAGTGTGTCAGCTGTGAAGTGAGCTGTTAGAGAGTGTAGCTATTGCTGATGGGCTGACTCAGAACCACAAAATTCCCACTGACTGGCTGACTTTCAAATGTGCGTCTATGGAAGAGAGTTGGCTCAAGTTATTCATTTACCCACAGACTCTTCACTGACTCCTCAAGGTTGTCAAGTCCCCTTTTTATTTATTAGTTTTATTTTGGATGATACTGGAGAGCAAACTCAGGGCCCACACACTCTGGACTGGTGCTGTACCACTGATCAATACCCCACGTGGTGTCTCATTTTACTATGGTGCTGCCCCATGAGCTCCCTCTGACTGGCAGTGCAGACTGTGAGGGAACCACATAGATGCTCTGCCTCCCCATGTGTTTACCCACCTGCAGATGCAGCACTGCAATCCCTCAGCATGGTTCCTTCTCACTGCCTGGGAAGCCCTTGGCTGGATTCCAGCTCATAGCAAACAGGGCTTGTATAATCTCACAATTTATTAGACTACTGTGGTCCAGTAAAGTCTGATTCTCCTAGTGGGTGGCATGCTGACCATGTTGGAGAGCTGAAACAAGGAATATCTAGGGGTGGGCTTTTATACCCTACTCAGAGGCACTCTGAAGAGTTGCTTTGCTGCAGGAATCCTTCCTCCAAAGTTTTCAGATGACACTGCATGGAATGCTAATTGTCCCTTTGTTAGATGGCTTGCCAGATGGGAGGCTGCTCATGATGGTTGCAGAAAGATACAGTGACAAGAGTAAAACCAGGTCTCACTGGACTCTGACCTCACTTGTGTCTACTCATTATAAAACTGCATTTGAAGATTTTTAAAATCTTTGAGAATATTTGCTGCAATTGATCATTTTATAGTTTCTACTAAAGGCTAGCATGTGTTTTGTCTTCTGTATTATACCTTTTTTGATACAGAACTATTGTAGATGAAATTCTTGCAAAAAATAATCTTTAAATTAATCCAAATGTTTGATTGAAAATTAAATTATAATTAAAATGTGAAATCTAATTAAAATGTAAACTTTTTTACAGAGTGTTAGGCAATTAAATGTCCAAAACTTGTTTTTGAAAAATTAGGAGAATTAAATTAGTAATATTTGTGATTATGAGTTTTAATTTAACAAAAATCTAATTTCCTTTATTATGAAGTCCATATTTTCACTACGTGTTTAGAGGCACCAAGGGAAGAACTCACAGAAAACAAGAAACATTTTAACATAGTCTAAAATTCAAATGAGGATTCGCCATTGGCTAAATGGCAATGGGTAAATTAGTGAATTAAAGTTGTTTGTAGTTTGAACCCTTGTAGGTTTTTATTAATGAATGAGTGGGTTCCTTCTGACAGATACATCTATACAGACAACTTGTTCATACCAATTCCTAGTATTTCCTCTTTTTCTTCCCTCCCTTTCAACCCCCTTTCTCTACACTCTAGGACTTTCTTACCTTTATTTTTAGTATTTTTTTTAACTTGGTGCATTTTAATTATACATAAAATTGGAATTCACTGGGACATGTTTGCACATGCACATAGCATAACTTGGTCCATTTCATTCTGCAGTGTCTCCACTTTCCCATCCTTTCTCCCTCCACCTCCATCCCCTTCCTCTCCTCCACTGTTCTCCTTTCTGTTTTTATGAGATACTTTTTTTTAAAAAGAAATTCCTAATTTCTCTCTAGCTTCCATGGATGAGAGAAACATTCGACACTTGCCTTTATGATTCTAGCTTATTTCACGTAGCATGCGCTCTAGTTCCATCCATTTATAAGTAAATGACATAATTTAGTTCTTATTTATGGCTAAATAGAAGTCTGAATTATACACTTTTTGATACAGAACAATCATAGGTCAAGTTCTTACAAAAATTATAATTTTTAAATTAACAAAAGCCCAGCAATAAACAATAAGTGGGACAATTTCATATTAAAAGCTTCTGCACAGCAAAGCAAGCAATTAACTGCATGAAGAGAAAGCCTATGGAATAGGAGGAAACTTTTGTCAGAGAAGAATTCCAAGAACTTAACACACCAAAACAAAAAACAACAAAAGTAAAAAAGAAACAAAAAACCCAATCAATAGCCAAATGATAAAGACAGATATTTCTCAAAAGAAGACAGGGAAATACAAATGGTCAACAAGTATATGCAATAATGTTCAGCATCCATCCTTGGCAATTGGGGAAACGCAAATCAAAAGTGACTGAGGTTTTATCTCAATTCAGTTAGTATGGCTATCTTCAGGAAAACAAATGACAACAAACACTGATGAGGATGTGGCAAAGGTATACTTGGGCATTGTGGGTGCAAACACAAACTAATGTAATTTGAATCTTTAATCTTGCAAGGAAGCTAGACCTCATGTAACTGCTAGATAAAAACACCAGAAGGATATCAGAAATGGCAGTGGTGGGAGGGAATCTTGTATCTAGTCCTCAATCTGTGCCTTGCACCACATGGCCCTGGCTAAGCTGAAAACCTACTCTGCTTTCACTCACACATCCCCATCTATGCCAGGAATTGGTTCTGGATGGACACAGGCCAATCTAACTCCATTTCATGGCTTGGAATTTCCAGGAGCTCTCTGGCATGGTTCCTGAGTATATTTTCTGTCTACTCCTGACATCATCCTGATTGGGGATGGTATGGCATTTACAGAGAGACTTGGAGCCTAAAATTGGGGTGATCCAGGCCTGAGGCCCAGGACTTGCAGGGTTAAAGCTTGGAAAGTGCAGGCTGGTTCCAGAGTGGGGTGGTTACTCTACTGAAATACCTTGCAGTGTGTTCTCCAAGGACATTCCTTCCTTTCCTTCCTCTTTTTCCTTACTCTCTCCCTCCCTCTTTTCTTCCTTCTCCCTTCTCTTTGCTCCCTCCTCTCTCTTTCCCACTTCTTCCTTTTTCTTTTCTTTTCTCTTTTCCTTTTTATCTTCTTCCCTCCTTTCTTTCCTTCCCTTCTCGCCTCCTACCTCTCTGCCTTCTTTCCCTTCTCCCTTCTATGTTCTCGTCTTCCTTCTGTCCTTTTTTTCCTATTTCAATGCTACATTTTTAGAATGATTTAAGGACAGTTTAATAATTGTATTGACCTTTCAGCTGAAAAAAAAAAAAAGACTCATCCAATAGCCCTGTCCCATCCAATTCTCCAGTTAGTTTCTCTTATTTTAGTTGTTAGCCTCTGGTGAGTGATAAGAGGGTTCCAATTCCTGGGAAATAATGAGCAGCTTTGGTCCTTCAGGAACTAATGGTCATGAACCTGAAGGGAGTATCAGGATCACAGCAAAACTAGTAAATTTTTTTCCATAATGATTTTTCTTCTGTTCAAACCAGAAGCTATACTGATGTAACATTTAATGATGGAGAGGACTAAGCTACAATATTTTAAAACTGACAAATTTATAAAGAAAAAAATTGTACATTATTGGTGGAATGTGAATTGATATGGCCATGATGGAAAATTAGATGAAGAGTTCTGAAAAAATAAAAATATAACTATCATATGATACAATAATTCCATTTCTGAGCATTTATCCAAAAGAATTAAAATCGGGATCTTTGAAAGATACCTGCACTCCCATATTCATGGCAGAATTATCCATGATAGCTCAGAAGCAGAAAGACCTGTTCATCAGGTCCATCAGTGAAAGAAAGGGTTACTATAGAATGGCATAGACACCCAGTGGAGGAGAACTGATCCATGAAAGATGGAAATCCAGACATTGGGGAAATGTGGATGAATGTGGAGGACATCATGTTAAGTGATGAAAAGCCAGGCTCAGAACACAATTCTGCCTGGTTTCACTTACATATGGATGTAAAGTCCTCACGTAGTAGTGTGTTATGGGGAGAGAAAATGAGCAGATGTTGGTACAGTACAGAGATTCCATGAATTCGTTCTGGAGATCTAACATAGGACATAATGACTACAGTTGGTAACATTATATTTTAAATTAAACCCTACTAATCAGGCAGATCTTAAGTACTCTCCATAGAGACACAGAAGAAAATAGTAACTATATGAGTTAATGGATATATTGATTAGATTGGTTGTGTACAATCCTTCAAAATGTATACATATACACCTTAAATATACCCAATTGATAAAACCAAATTATGTGCATGTATGAATATGGCATAATGAATCTCACTGTTATGCATAATTATGATGTATCAATAAAAGAAGTATATATGTTTCCTTTAGCAATACTTCCTCAATAAAACTGGAAAAGATTTTACAACTGGTAGAACATTTGGGGGATCAATCAGAAGAGAGTTTTTTCAATGTGTCCTGGAGAACAAAGGAGCCCTCTGAAGGCCAGTTTGGGGAACAAGGAAGGCGCAGAGCTCATGGGACTCTCAGACTCCCATTTTAATTCCACTTCCAATACACTTGGTGTAACTTGATGAGTGTGATAATCCTCTGTGCAGCGTTTTATTGCTTTTGATAATGTATTTCATCTCCAAAAAATAAAAACAGGAAAAACAGAAACTCCTTCACTTTATAAGCATGAAGATGTACCCCCCAAAACCAAAGGGACTGGGAGAGACCAGGGATTGTGTGTCTCTAAGCATGTCCCTTAAACTCTGTAAGACCCCTCACATACACTCTCTCTCTACTCCCAGCTTCCAACCCACTCAGCTGAAAGAGAAAGAGTGAAGTTCTCCACAGTTCTCACTGCGAGCTCCAGGATACACATGCAGGTCCATTTGAAAGTGCAAGGCATCCATTACTAGAGTAAGCTCTGTGCATAGCCTCTCTTGCAGGCATTGCAATCATACACGCACTGTTTCTTCATAGCTTCTTAGCTATTTGCTCAGACATGCTCCCTTGGAGTTTCAGAGTTAGGAAATAAACACTGTATCAGGGTATGGTCTCCCCAGCCTCCTTGAAGGAAGGATCTCACTTCCCCTTATTGATCATGTCACCACACTTTCCTGCTTCTGGAAATAGCATCAGTAGTTCTGAATGTGTGTAGCTCTGAAGTTCCTGTCAAGTGTGCTCCACTTGAGTTTTTTCCTCCTCCTCCTCTCTCAGGCCTGTGGTTAATTTGCTTCAGGACTGAGCCAGTGGTTGTCCTGACCTCCCTGCCCTTTTAACCTGCCTTTAGAGTCTTCTCTCTACACACTGGGTTTACACAGCCTTGTCCCTCTGTCCTAAAGAGTGGGTGTTTATAGCACCTTCCAATCTGAGGCCATGTGCAGATTTCATTAAAGTGTTATTTCCTCCCCTTTCCAGGTCATTAACCATAATATGAGCCAGCCCAGCAAGGGCCACATTTCAAATTCTCCTCACAACTGCAAGCTTCGCTGTCTTTACTTCTATTTCCTTAGTCACTGTTCAATCTGGAGTTTCAGAAACAATTTTTATATAAGTGAGAAAAGAAACTAGTACTAGAATTCTGATAACTGTGCTGGAGAAAGTGAAAAGAACAGGGGCTTGAGGTCCTTTCAAAGGAACCCAGTGCACCCCTTCCTGATGGCACCTGTGGAAGGGATTTCATGGCCTCTGGGTCTCAGTTCCTAAAAGTGAAACTGGAAATACTAGTATTACCTTTGAAAAATTATTGTGAAGATTAAATTGCATGAGATAGTATATAAACCCTGGATGCAAGATGCCTTTTCTATCAGCATTCAGTAAAAGTTGCTTCTTCCTTTTTTCTCAATAATTTACTGAGGATCCAGGTTGAAGCTACTGTACCCACATTGAATCCCCTTAAGTGGACTTCCCAGTGCATGCCCCCCCAGTTCTCAATAGCTGACACCTGCAACAGTGTGTCTAAGTGTTTTCCTCTCTGAGGCAGCATGTTTGACTTCCCAAGAGTCAGGTGGCAGAAGAACCAAGGAAGTAGCACCCCCGGACAGGTGCCTTTAACCAGTGAGCAGAGTGGGTGTGCAAATTCTCCAGCACCTCAACCCCTGTTTTGGTAACTATGAGTGTTCACTCTTCACAGGCTCCCAGTTCTTCCAGCATCTTTGAGCTCCTGATGCCACAGTAGCTTGATAAAGCATCCTTTATGCCCTGCCTTTCCTTCTCTACCCCAAAGCAGCCTGAGAGCATACAGTAAATGGATGTTTGTACAGATTGCCAGCTTAATAATGAGAAAAGAACTTGGAGCCTCGTGCAGAGTGAGGTGTTGAATTAAAAAATGTCTCCTTCGATGCATTTTGTCCCACCCTAGAAATGTTCAGATTCAGGCCAGGAGTCTACTTGGTGTGCTCACAGTAAAATTTTGCTTTCATGCAGTCTGTAAAACTGAAAATAAATAAATTAAGGAAACAGAAAATGAAATAAAAATTAGAAAACAACATTTAAGGTACATATTGATGCATGAGAAAATGATTGGTTACTATACAGAATGTATAAAATATCCTCCAAATTCTTTTCTCATTCTTCAGCTGGCAATCTGTATTGCAACTGTCTTAATTCCTTGCCTGGGAGGGAAGTATACTCCAAGCATACATAATCTGATCTAGAGAGAACTACCATGATAAGTAGTGGGTGAGTTAGAGACCACCAGAGGGAACTGAGAGTAGATAGAGGGTCTCTGATCAGTGCAAATGCCTCACTCAAGAGCTTAGGAGTGGGGACATCATGGCAAGATGGAGCTTAGAGGGGACCTGGAGAAAGCTGGGGAATAGGGAGGAGGTGCCTGCACAGGGGCAGTGTCTGCAGCTCATTCTACAGCCTGGCAACGTGTATGGCTTTGGAAGAGCCACCCAGGTCTGAGTGCCTACTATGAACTGGGTGCCAGAGCACAGGCTGACAGAGGAGGACATCACTGCAGTCACCTCACTGGGTTTGGGTAAACAGGGCAACAGTATTACAACTTGTGCACTGATCAGCGAGAGAGTGCCTCTGTGCCTACATGCCACCAATTTCACACAGCTGCCTCTGCTCCTTTGTGTCATAATGGCTTCAGGGAGGACTTAACTCCCCTCCACATACAGATACCCTCTCTGTGCTGCCTCTGCCATTGATGCCTGACCTGGAGCAGAAAATAGGTTGCCTACTAAATAGTCCCTGCATGGGTACAATGAGGCCTCTTTCTAGGTCAGCTGGTGGGGAGGGAACAATGACCTCATGATTCAAAGGGAATGCAATGCCCCATCAGAAGTTGTCATACATTAGATGGCTAATTAACCAGCGCCTGGGTCCTGCTCCCTAAGCAGGCTCTCAAGATGAGAGAGCATCACTGGCACTGAACGCCAGCCATAGGGGGTGACTTGGACAGCCTGTAAAGAGTGGGTCAAACAAATGCTCCATAGAGAAGGACTGTTCTAGCATTTGTACTGTCCACAGAGCTGCACTCTCACTGCTGTGGGCCTTTGTGCAGGAGTGTTTAATCCAGTAGGGCCTTCAATCAAGAGCTTCTGAAAGTTCCAGGCTCTACATGCTGCTTTAGACAAGCAGGTCACCTTCTCCAAGGCCTTGATGAGGCAGCAGGTGCCACATGACCACAGACACAATGCCCTTGCTGGGGTGTCAGTGACTGCCCTCCACACTCCACCCTGACCCCTTCACACAGCCCATCTCTGGACTACCCCACAGCTTACTGAACCAAATGCTATCTATAGGCAGGAGCTAAGAATGTGAACTCCTGAGTAACCGGACTTGACTTGGATCTCAGGCTGACCTGGTCCAGTCCTGGGATCCTGAGCATGTCACTAGATCCTCCTAAGCATCTGCTGATTCATGGCTGAAATGGAAACACTAACATGTAGGTAGGCAGAAATATTAAATATTGAATTTTAATAATATGCTATTTATCATTTGTAACTCTCATTGCTATTAATAATTGCCATTGTTACTACTTCAACATGGCACCATATTCATATCCATATTATCAAATTTAGATGCTCAATTCCATGAAGCATATGCAATTATCCTCACTTTGCAAATGAGGAAACTCAAGTTCAAAAAGAGTCAATAATCTTCCCACAATGGCATCCCTAGTAGTAATAAGAAGTGCAGACTTAAAAATCCACATTATTTTTCATTCTTATTTTCCTTTTTATATGACATCCTTCCTTTCCATAAAAACTTCTCCCCCTTCTCTCTCTTTACAATAAGGATCTTTACAATAAGGAGACAGCTACTCCTGCACCTGACATTGATAGTTAGGACTTGGCAAATGCAAGGCTTTTGCATTGGGTTAAATCATGAAATACTATGGTTGAAATCAGAAGTTGGATCTGAGTTCCCAGTGAATACTAAGGAAGGACTGAGTTTCCAGGTCACTGGAGCTGGCCAGAAGCCCTGGATATCACCTGTTACACAAGAAAGTTCCAGCTTCAAAAACAAGAAGTACAATGTGTCTTCACTTATCTGGGTCAAGGGTTCTTAGAGTTGACAGGATTGACACTTGAGCTTGCATTATACTTTGTGGTGGGGAGCTGTGTTGTGCACCATAAAATATTAATTGGCAAACCTGGCTAGTATCTGCTAGATGACAGAAGCACTTCCTAATTCTCCAAAAATAATCTCCAGATATTATCAAATTTCTCATCCAGAGAAAATTCCTCAGCTGTGGAGAACTGACTAAATTAATTAGAAGAAAATCAGGAGGAATCTGTAAGAAAATGATTTGGGGTCATAGAATCTTTGGAGGGAGAAGTACAAAAAGATTGCTTTCTTTGGAATAGTGTAGAATTCAGAAGTGACAGAATTTGGGGGGTTCCATTTTGGCCCCTTCCAGGCCACATGTGATCAACCCGACCTGGTCCAGTCAGTTGCTCTCTGATCATTCCCAGGACTAGGATTTTATAGATTATGTACCCCAAGAAAAACTCATACATGGAAGTTTTGACCATGATGTGATGGTATCTGGAGGGTCATTAGATAATGAGGTCATGAGAGTGGGCTGCTCACATTGTGATTAGTGCCATATAAGAAGAGACACCAGATACCTCTCCATCTTCCTTCTCTTTCTCTGCATGTGAGAACACAGCAAGATGAAAGCTGTCGGCAAGCCAGAAAGGGTTTCTCACCAAGATCTGCATGCTGGAACTTTGATCTTGTGCTCCTGGCCTCCAAATTGTGAGAAAATAAATTTTATTTATTTAATATACATCATATGATATTTCTTAAATACTGAAATAAATTGGCAGGTGAATACAAAGTGGTAATGGTTTTATTTGTGGTTTTGGATTGCTAAAATAACTAATCAAAGTAAATCTTAAAATTGTATCACAGCATAAGATATTAATTCTAGTTATTAGTTGAAAGGACATTTATCAATAAATGCCTTCTAAAGTTTGATAAGCATTGGTCCTCCTAGATCTTTATTGAAAAAAACTATAATTATTAGTGGCATGCCAAGGAACCTGGTGAAACCTTGAAATTAATGCACACTTAATTAATTAACTCACCCTTTAAAGAATAAACAAGTCAGACTCAGAACTTACCCTCATTCAGTCAATATTTGAGTAACTATAAACCTGACTTACATGATAGAGTCAAGAAAGATATTGAACAGAATTAAAACATAATTTATTTCATGACAATTATTAAATGTTTTGTTGGAGAAATCCAGAGTTCCTCCTGCACATAATGGAGCAAACTTCATTTGTAAATAGCATCAGTCACCATTTAGTATCACAGTAAGTGACTGAATTGTTTAGGAACACTTTCTTCATAAATAATATGCAAGTTAAACTTAGGTTATGTCCAAGCATCATGATTGCATTTATTTTATTGTTAGAAATTAGTAAACTTCTACCTCGTGTGTGAACAGTACAGGAAACTGAAGTAGAATGAGCAACTGCTACCACCAGGATTACACAGTGCTGGCTGAGTGAGGGCTGATGAAGCTCAGGGGGATGTATTGGAGCCAAACAGAGTACTCATCTCAAAAGAGCATATGTTCTACAGACATTGATGGAACTTCAAGCATGTGTCAGGCATTGTGCTCATTGGTAGAATACCCAACTCCCACACTGCCAGGTTATTGTTTGCAAAGCTCTGGTGTACAAACCCGGTCCCATTCACTCTTTCATTCATTCTCCTTGGTTATCAAATGGCAAGTAGGAACCACTGTGCCCATTTAGTAAATCAGAAAACCGAGGTGTAGAGAGTATCGCTGATATTTTTCTGAACAGCATCTGGCAAGACACAAAACAAAGATTCACATTCATGTGAATCAGTCTCTCTTTATTGCACAGGGTACTACAGTCCATCCAAACACACTTTTCTCAAAAGTGATTGTAAGCATGCACCAGTAGGAGCTTAGTATGTTTTCATTAACTAGATTAGTGCATTTGGTTACCACTAAAATCCATTTCCTAAATTGTTCAATTCACATCTATTCTAAACTATAAAAAGTTAAAATTACCCAATGCTTTCTCTCAAATCAATTTACTCTTGTTCAATATAATAGAGTTTCATGGAATATTCACTTCATATGTGAGCAAAACAGCAAAAAATGTGGGATGTACTGGCCATCCATGAAGGCAGAGCCCAGGGTGCCATAGGATATGAGACTGTAAGAGCAGAAGCATGTATGTTGAGGCCATTGCTGGCTTTGTGATTCGTGGTGTATGGATCTGCCTGTTCTGCTGTAGGCTGGGTGGTTGAAACAACAGAAATCTATTTTCTTACAGTTCTGAAGCTATAAGCTCCAGATCAATGTCTGGCAGCATTGATTTCTGAAGGGGCACTTGTCCGGGCTTGCAGAGAGCTTCCTTCTCCCTGTTCCTCACTTGGCCTTTCCTCTGTAGGTGTGCATGGTGAGAAAGAGGACAATCTTTCATGTGTCCCTTCTGATAAAAGAACTAATTGTTAGATCAGAGACTCACCCTATTATTTTATGTGGCCTCTGTTCCTTAGAGGCCCTATCTTCAAGTGCAGCCACAGGGAGATTAGGGGTTTTGCATGTACATCTTGTGAACATATAAATACTCAGCCTCTTGGCATCCCAGCCCAGCAACCCTCAGTTCTTGTCTTCCTTGCAAGAAGAAGACATTCATTTCATCCTAATGGCCCCAAAATGTGGGCTGGCAGGGACCCAAAGATGTGCTTGTTATGCCTGGAGAAAAACAGGAAGATATTACAATTGGCTACATGTATGCTTGAGCTCGTGATTGCTTGACTTTTAACAGGATTGGGTGGACATATCTGATCAAAATTGATTATGCATGAGACTGCTTATATATAGAGGGTGTTATCCGAATTAAAAAAAAAAAAAAAGCTCCTTTATCTGAGGTGCACATGTCTTTATGTCCCGCTGGATGGCGACATTTGGTTGCCCGTATGGGGATCCGTGATCACTCAGGTAAGTAATAAAGGAGAAAATTTTTCACTAGCACAGTCAACTAGCAGTCAACTAGCAGGTTTCCCTATTCGAGGAAACAGTGGCCTTAAGGTAATAATGGAAGGCTCCCCTAGTGAGGGAACTTAACAGAAGGCTGTCCCAAGAGACAGCAAAGGACGTCCTGTAGTAAATGAATGTGTGTAAGGTGTTAGTTGTGTTAATATTTTTGTTACTTTTTCTTGTTGGTTTCAGTTTGTTGTGGTGGTGGTGATCAGAGAGGCCATATTATAGCCACAGGATTGGAAATTTTATGGATTCACATGGAAGGCTCTCTTAAGGCATTGTTAAGAGAAAATGGAACTCTGTTAAAGTCTAAAACTGCATGGACGTTTCTTAAAACTATAGAAGAAGCCTGTCCTTGGTTCTTAGAAGAAGGGCTCCTTACTGTCCCTCAATGGGAGCGTTTGGGAAAGGACCTCCGTAAACAAAATGAAAAAACACCTCTCCCTCTTGGTACTTTGCCTATGTGGACGTTAGTTCATTTCTGTCTCACTTCCAAAAAACCAAAATTTCAAGAAGAGCTAAGAGAAGGGGAAGAGATATTAGAAACTGTAAAAGAAGAACAATCAAGTTGAGCTTCTGAAAGAGAAAGTAGATGTTCAGACTCAGAACAGGGATGTGACTCTGAAGAACAGGAACTATCTGAGACAGAGCTAGAAAAGAAGTTTTCTCAGTGGCATTTAGCCCCTACCATGCTGCACCCTCTGGTGTATAATCCAGGTCATCACTCTTTTCCAAGTTGTAAGGGTGCATGTACTTGCTGCACAGGGCAGCCCCCAGACAGTGGGCTCATGTAGAATCTCGATCAGTGTTCCCACTATTCCTGGTATTTGAAGATCAAAACAATCAGAGATATCATCAAATATTAGATATAAAATTAGTGAAACAGTTAAAAGAGGCAGTTATGTCCTATGGAGTACAAGCTGCATTTACCATTTCTTTATTAGAGAATGTTGCAAGTCAAAATCTTACTCCGACTGATTGGAGTAATTTAGCATTTAGTAAAAAAGCATGTTTATCTGGGGGACAATATCTTATGTGGAAGGTGACCAATCAGGAGTTATGTTCTGATACTGCCCAACATAATGCAGTTGTGGGCAATCGTCAATGGTATCTAGACATGCTGACAGGCCAAGGACCATATGAAGGGCAAGGTAATCAGATTAATTTTCACCCCGGTGTGTATCAACAAATTAGTGCTGCTGCCACTAAAGCTTGGAAAACACTTTCAGGTGCTGGCAATCTTCAAGGACAGTTATCTAAGATTATTAAAAGCAACAATGAATCCTATACCGATTTTGTAGGCAGATTGATTCAAACAGCAGGATGTATATTTGGAGATGTAGACTAGGCTATGCCTTTAGTCAAACAACTTGCATATGAGTAAGCAAATAAATGCTGTAAAGAAGCAATAAGACCTTGGAAAAACAAAGACCTTAAGCCTATTTAAAGGCTTGTAGGGATATTAATGAGGTTTTTATTCAAGGTCAGGTGATGGCTGCAGCGCTTGCACAGGCTCTTAGATGCAATGCCAACTCCCGCCCAACAGTATTATCGGTGTAAACAATATGAACACATAAAAAAGGACTGCCCCCAGGGTCCTGTGCCAAAATTATGTCCCTTATGTAAAAAAGGGAAACACTGGGCAAGTGATTGTAAATCAACTAGAGACAAAGATGGTAACCCTTTACCTCCAAAAAACGGGAATCAAGGCCCCCGGCCTTGGGGCCCACAAATATATGGGGCTATCCAGTCCGTACCTCGGACCCATTACCCCTTGACTCCCCAACTAGACAAACAAGAGGAAGCGCAGGATTGGACCTCTGTGCCTCTGTCAGAGCAGTATTAACTCCAGAGATGGGAGTACAACCAATACCAACTTCGGTTGCCAGCCCATTACCTAAAGGAACAGTGGGACTAGTTCTGGGGAGGAGTTCTTCTGCTTTAAAAGGATTAATACTATCCCTGGAGTTATAGACCCTGATTTTATAGGAGAAATAAAAATCCTTGCTTCTTCACCAAGAGGTGTAGCAATAATAACTCAGGGTGATAGCATAGCACAATTGTTGGTCTTATCCAGCTGCCATGATCAATATCCATCCAAGAATATTATTAGGGGAAATAAAGGATTAGGTTCTACTGGCCAAAATATGGTCATGTTAACATTGGATTTAAAAGATAGACCTATGACAAAGTTAGTGATAGAAGGCAAAAGTTTTGAAGGATTTTTAGATACTGGGGCTGACAAAAGTATTATCAAAATTACAGAATGGCCCAAAGTCTGGACACTTCAACAGGCAGATCAGACTTTAAGGGGATTGGGTATAGCTTCCAATCCTAACAAAAGTGCAGCCATATTAAAATGGAAGGATGAAGAAGGTCATAGTGGTACCATCCAACCTTATGTCCTTGAACATCTCCCTGTAAACTTGTGGGGGAGAGATATCATGGAACAGATGGATTTACATCTCACATCTGAGATCCCATACAGTAATCTAAAAGCTAATCAAATGATGTTAGACCAAGGACACATATGGAGAAAAGGTCTTGGGAAAAATAGTCAAGGACCTACTTCACCCATTGTAGTTACTCCAAAACAAGATAGAAAGGGATTGGATTTTCATAGGGGCAACTTAAGCAATTAAAATAACATGGAAGTCTGATAAACCTGTCTGGGTCCCTCAGTGGCCCCTCTCAAAAGACAAATTAGAAGTGGCCCAACAATTGGATAAAGAACAACTAGAGGCTGGAAACATCAAACCATCTACCTCTCCTTTTGACACACCAATATTCATAATAAGAAAGAAATCAGGAAAATGGAGGCTAATACATGACCTAAGAGCAGTAAATTCTATAATGGAGCCCATGGGACCTATTCTGTTGCCGCCCGTGGCAACAATTGCACAGGTATTTTTTGGAGGGACCTGGAAATAAACTATTTTTCCTATATTCACTAATTTATAGAGGAAGAGAGACTTTGAGAGAAAGATAGGCTTTGCTTAGAGGGAGAGAAACTTTGCTTATCAGGAAGAGAGACTCTGCTTAGAGGAAGAGAGACTTTGCTTAGAGGAAGAGAATTGCTTAGAGGAAGAGAATCTTTGCTTAGAGAGAAAGTTTTAGAGAAAGACAGGCTTCTACGCTTATCAGAGATCTATTTCTTCTTAATTCTGCTGCTTCTTCTTAAAGGTGCATCCTGCATCCTGTGAACTAAAGGTGTGTGCTAGGAGTATATGCTAAAGGTGCACTGCTTCTCTGCTTGCTGCTGCCCCTACTCGCTGCTTCTTTTCTTCTTGCCACTTTTCTCTGCCTGCTACTCCTTACTGTCGTGCCCCCGCCCACCGCCCACTTATATTCCCTCCAGGAGTTGGAGGGCGGGGCCACGCCAGTTGCCATCAGGCGAGGAGCCAGCTGCCCCATTACGGCAAGGGTCAAAATGGGCAGACCCAAGCAGGTGCGCTCGGAAACACCTCTGCACATGTTGTGCGTGTGGACTTAACTGAGTACGGCCAGTGATAAATCACCTGAGTGTGCTTATGTTAATTAACCTCCTCACCACCAATGTGATCAGGCGCCATTCTGGCTGGCACAGCCCCCAACACTATTCAATTAGGATTACCTACTTTATCGACTATTCCAGTTAATTGGCCCTCCATTGTAATTGACATAAAAGATTGCTTCTTTTCCATTCCATTACATCCCTCAGACATCAAAACGTTTGCATTTACTGTGCCCTCACTTAATAACAGTTCTCCTAATAAAAGATATGAATGGATAGTCCTCCCACAAGGCATGGCCAATAGCCCCACTATGTGTCAAATATATGTAAACAAGGCCATTGCACCCATATGCCTAGCAAGCCCTCAACTTTTAATCTATCATTATATGGATGATATTTTGTTAACTCATAAAGAAAAAACTGTCATGGAAAATTGTTATAGTTCCTCAATAAAGTCACTAAAAAGGTGGGGCTTACATATTGCCATTGATAAGGCACAAATGACAGACACCAAAAACTTCCTGGGATCTATCATAAATGCAACTATAGTTAAACCCACAAAAATTAGTATTCGAGTAGACCAACTTAAGACTTTGAATGACTTTCCAAAGCTATTAGGTGACATTAACTGAATTAGACCTTACCTTCACTTACCCACCTCAAGTTTGGGCCCCCTGTTTGACACTCTTAAAGGTGATTCTGATCCCCTTTCTAAGTCGGTGCTTACCCCTAAGGTTCAAACAGATCACAATCTTGTTGAAACAGCTATGGAAAAGGTTCATCTTGATCATATTGACCTAGCTAAGCCTTTATCATTCATTGTCTTGGCCACAAATAAGTTACCCACAGGAGTGTTTTGGCAAAAGGGTCCTATTCTATGGGTTCACATGAATTATGCCCATAACAAGGTCTTATCCTTGTTTACTGAATCTGTGGCAGAATTAATCCTTAGGGCATTAAAAGTATCCCTTTCCACCTTTGGGTTACATCCCTTGACAATAACTACTCCTTATACTACTGATCAGATACAATATCTTATTAATAATTCAAATTCATGGACTATAGTCTTTACTAGTACTTCTGCTGTGTTTGACAATCATTTGCCATCTGATCCTCTTCTCCAATTTTGGAGTCAACATCCTATAATTTTCCCCAAATTCACCTGAAAAGAACCTATTATAGGAGCTACCCTTATATTTACTGATGGATCAAAAAATGGTATGGGTGCTATTACTGAAAATAATGTTACAGAAACATTGCTGTTTAATACTGTATCTGCAAAACAAATAGAACTATTAGTAGCTATAGAAGTATTCAGAACCCACCATGAGCCCTTTAACCTATTCTCTGATAGCAAATACATTGTTAATGCTATTCAAAATTTAGAATTAACTTCTGCTCTTCCTCACTTCCACCATCACTAAGTATTTACAATCTTTACAAAAACTTATTTGGGAGAGAAAAAGCCCTTTTTTTATTAGGTATGTTCGGGCTCATACTGGCTTTCCAGATCCTCTTAAGTTTACACAATGATTTAACAGACATGGCTACCAGAGACCCACATCTCTTTGATGCACTTGAAAATGCAAAAAAATTTCATTCCAAATTTCACATAAATGCTTCTACTCTATGTTTACGCTATCAGATTACTAGGCAACAACTTGGGACATAGTCAAGTCTTATGCTAAATGTGCTACACTTATTCCTAACCCCTCATTAGGAGTAAATCCAAAAAGGCTTCAGCCCAATCATATTTGGCAAATGGACATAACTCATTATTCAGAATTTGGAAAAGTACAATTGATCCATGTGTCAATAGAAACCTTTTCAGGATTTATTATGGCCTCTGCTCACACTGGAGAAAAAACCAAAGATGTAGTAACACACTGTTTACATTCTTTCTCCATCCTAGGGGTCCCCAAACAAATTAAAACAGATAATGGTCCTGGACATATGTCTCAGGCATTTAAACAATTTTTTTCCCTTTTGATATTCAACATGTCACAGGAAATCCCTATAATCCTACTGGACAAAGCATTGTTCAGCATGCCCATTTAACACTTAAAAACACACTTTATAAACAAAAAGGAGGGATAGCGGCATCATACAGATCCCCAAAAGACAAATTATCTGTTGCCTTGTTCATTTTAAATTTTTTAAATCTTGATTCTGAGGGCCAATCGGCTGCTAACTGTCATTCAGAGCCTAATAAAAACATCTACCTCAAGTGCTCTGGAAGGACATTCTATTGGGACAATGGAAAGGCGCGAATCCGGTATTAATCTGGACCTGAGGATCTGTTTGTGTTTTCCCACAGGATGCACAATTGCCAATTTGGGTGCCTGAAAGATTGGTGAAGCCTTCCTCAATAGAAAATCAAGAACAAGAAGAAGATGTGGAAGTTTCTCTAACTTCTGTTGTTGATGATCCCTCACCATGTTAATGGAGGAGCCATACGTTACCTATGGGGGATAGTAAAGACGTGGCCTTGCCCTTTGCCCCTTACTAACTCTTCCAATCTATATCCTCCTATTCTTACCACTAATTCCCCATTAGGGTTACCTACTGTACCCTTTTCTCCTGACTTACCACCCTTCCGAAATGGCTCCTATGACTTAGCAGGTTATATGAGAACCTCCCCCCAAGTTTGGCTATGCTAGACTGGTAGTCAGAGAGGGGTAAGATTCATTAAGAGCTCATACCAACCTAAGACAGGGAATGAAGATATAAGCTTCATTTTCCAATGACAGGTAAGGATGTTGCTCTGTCATGGACAACCTTAGACAGGCACAGTCTTTTTATAAAAAGGGGGAGATGTGGGCTGGCAGGAAGCCTAAGAGTGTGCTTGGTATGCCTGGAGAAAAACAGGAAGCTATTACAATTGGCTAATATGTATGCTTGAGCTCGTGATTGCTTGACCTTTAACAGGATTGGGTGGACATATCTGATTGAAATTGCTTATGCATGAGACTGCTTATATATAGAGGGTGTTATCCGAATTAAAAAAAAAAATCTCCTTCATGAGAATCTGAGGTGTACGTGTCTTTATGTCCTGCTAGACGGTGACACCAAAACACTTAACTCATTTCAGCAATAGCTCTCAAGTCTAAAGTCCAAGGTCTCATCTGAATATCATCTAGATTAGATATGGCTGAGACTCAACCATTCATCTCTAGGGAATGTGAACTCTGGCTGTGAACCTGTGAAACCAAAGGCATTTTGAGTTTCCAAAATATAAATACAATACATTGTTATTCCTAAAGGGAGAAACAGAAATCAGGAACTAGGAATACATCCCCAAAGACCCCAAAATCTAGTCAAGAAAACGCCATTAAATCATAAGGCTCAAGAAGAATCCTCTCTGGTTTGATACTGTCCATTTTCTACCCACTGGGGCAGTACCCCGCACTTTCTGGACCTGCTTGGCAGCAACCCCATCCAATGGATGCTGCTACCTCAGCTCAATGGAAGGTTCAGGGACACAAGCACCAATCTGTAGTACATGGTTAACTATATAAGTAACATCTTTGTTTCTGAAAATGGCATGTATATAGCATCATTCCAGAAATACAAATGTGGATTGAGAGTTTAGGATAATTGGAGTTGAGGGAATACACAGCAAGTAAGATGAGTTAGAAAGCTACTGTAGTGACTCATTCACTTCTTCTCCCCCAATTATTCTTGGAGATTTAGAGAACAGTGGTTGTTTTAGCAGGCAGCCCACTGAATGTAGAAGATGCGGTGATAAATGGGGCAGTAGTCCCTGCTCTTAGAGGACTTATTTTCTAGTGGGTGGAGGACCTAGTCAGAGCACAGTGATGAGGTGGGTGCAGAGGCCATGTGAAGCCCAATGGGAAGTACTAGTGGCAAACTGTAAGCCTGTGTGGATATGAGCAGAGCAGACACAGGTGTGGCTGGAGACATGTGGCCAGGTATGCTCTGAGGACAGGACACCAACTGACCCTTTCATCACATGGGAAGTTAGTGGCAGTCACATTTTATTTGGGCCTGCTGAAACTTTGCAGAATCCATTTAATACATCAGCTGCTTCCAGTATGGCAAAATAGCCTGTGGCATGTTAAAGTAAATCAAACTCCTTCGCTTATTCATTTATCCGACAACATTCAATGAATATTGCTCATGTATCAGATGCCATTGTAGATATTGAGAATAAAGAGCTGAAGTAATTATATAAATCTCCTGCTGTCCTGGAACTATCATATTGGGAGGGTCTGACATCAAACAAGTAAATAGGTATGTGATAAATTTTAGGCTGTGATTTAGTGCTATGAAGGAAATAGGTGGGTGGAGGATCCCAGAGTGGTGGAGAAATTCCTGCTGTAGAAAGCATGCTCAGTGGCACTGGGAAGAGACCTGAATAAAAGTCTGAACTGAGTTACTTTAAACTTTACTAAATCTCCAGTGCACAAAGTCTGGTGGTAAATCCTAGATATAAGAGCAATAAATTAGGAAACAGATTAGATCCCAGCAGCCCAAACAGGATGCTCTTCCTTGTGCATTTCAAACTGAATTCCAATCTCTCTTTCCCTCCCACACCCACCCCATACCCTGTATTTCCTATCCCCAGTTATTATTTATCCCAGAATCACAGAATGACAATTGTAGCAAAATGAGGCATGAGGAAGAGAGGGGGTTTTCTGAGGTAGGCACTTTCCTCCACTTTTCATAAATAGCAATGAACTCTTAGCAGCATCACCACACTGCAATTGCCTAACCAATGTTTGATCTCTTCACCCAGCAGAACTATGTTGGCCCTAGGTCTGACCTCTGGTGTCACAGTGGACAAATACAGTCACTCATCACCCACTGTCAGCCCGGTAGACTTCCATGTCCACATCAAGTGTTCCTCAGGTATGCTGACAACAGGGTGGCCTCATGTTCTTCTCTCCTTCCTGGGCATCACTGTGTCCCTTGACTTCCATCTTTTATTCATTGTCAATTGTTTTCTCTCTCTGAAACACATGTTGAAGGTCTATGTTATGTCAGGGGCTTCAGAAGAAACTAAAATATTAAGATCATAAGACAAGGCCTTCAATCTTAAGATTTACCTTCCGTAAGGACAGAGAAGTTTTAAAAACAAATCCATCACAATGTGAGAAGCGTTATTTTAGTAGAAATAGAAAAATGAACTTCTGTACTAAATAAAAAGTCACAGCAAAGGGAGTTAGAGAGACCAGAATGTGACCAGGGCAGGTCATTCCAGATGGGAGAGGAGTCACATGATCAAGTCACTCATGTGAAGATACAAGGAACTCGTCATTACCACTGAAGTTTAGTATGCCCAAAGTTAGTCCAGAAATCATGCTGGAGACCCAGTACGGAGATCCTTCATTTCATTAAACATCACTCAGGCATCCAGGTGAGCAGGGTCATACATCTTTGTTTTGGAGACTAAAGATTCAAATTATGCCTCTTGAAGTGGTTTTAAAGGGGTCATCTCTTTACAGATTATAGGAATCTTTTCTTAAATTCAAGGTCTTAGTTCCTTGAGAATGTGAATTAGCTGTTTCCCCATTCATCACAAAGTTAGTAGCAATCACAGGAGCATTATAATCACAGTAATAACCTGCATGGCTTGGTAGAATGTGCAAAACAGTATCATACAATATTCATCACTTTTCCCAATGTTCATAGTAAGAGAGCAGATGTTGGTCCAAGGGTCACATGGGCTGCACACATGATGGGAATACCAACCAACCAAAGAGGGCTTTCATCTCCAAGATAAGGTACACTCCTCAAACACTTAACAATTGCTTTCCCCTGAGAGACTATATTTGGGTGGTGGTAGGAGGCATAAGTGAAAGCCACCTATTCTCCTATGACCAGCTGAGCTACCACCACTACCCCTATATCTATTCTCCATATCTCATCCATTCACATTGCAATCACCAGATTGCTGTAGACAGGGCCTAAGAAACCTGGAAGCTGCTGTCAGCTTCTAAGGGGCTCCTGTGTCCAGCTCTGAGAGTGTTTGCTATGCACATAGGCACTACAATATACTCTGGTGAATGTGGATATGATGTTGGCTCTTGGACTCTGATCACTGAAATCCACATGCACTGTGATGTTGTGCCCTTTCAGTACATTTGAATAAAACTCCAGCCCTAAAGTTACTGACTGTGCTTTAGTGTATTCATTCTCCAAGAAAAGTGTGCAATAGAGAATCGATTGACAATGCCACACGGTAAGGTCCTATCTTATAATAGTGAAAACCAAGGCCCTGCCCAGCCTCAGAACAGGATCAATAGGTAACTGTGATTCTTACAATTGCCTTCCTTCCTCATAACCATCTTGAATCCACTTCTTGGTAGAAGCATACACTTCTTGGTAGAAGAAACTACCAGAGGAGAAGGAAGACAAAAATAAATAAAATAATAATTTAGAGCACTTGCTATGTTATGCATTCTGAGTTTTACATAGATTGATTTGTTTAATTTGCACAACAACCTTCTAGGGTCATTATTATTTTGCTGTTTGACAGATGAGCATCACTCAGGGTCAGACAGATGACACAGCTTGCCAGAGTCACAGAGCCAATAGAAATGAAGCAGGGCCTCATAGAGCAGAACACTCAGGCCCTCTCCTCATAGGCTGCCCCATGCAGTCCTTCTGTTCATCCTGGAACACAGGTATTGGGATTCCTAAGCTAAGAGTCTGAGGCCCAGAGAAGAAAAGAGAAATGAGCTGGGAAAGAGAGACCTGATACCAACTCCAAGTATTCTCTTATCACAGTTCATATTATTTTATTTTTCTAGGAATTCTGGCAAACAAGACAAACTACACTCGTGTCTCTTTTGAAATACTCAGCAATAGACATTTGTATTCTGAAGTTCATATTAGGGAGTTAGGATACATGTACAATTTGCCATTATAACCATTTCTGTTTTTAAATTTGATGTCATTCTTTAATTAGTGAAAAAGTCATTGTAAGGGGGGCTTAATTTCCTTCAAGTGCTGTCTTTTGGAGTTCCAGGGCAACTCAAGGAGAGGCAAATGTAGCATCATGTGGGTCACAGAACTTTCCATAGGATTCCTTCATCCTAGCATCAAGAAGCTGCCCAGTGGATCAGCAGGGCCCAGTACAACTTACTTCACCCTGAACATGGAAACTCCTCCAAGTCACCCTAACCCAGAAGTCCTTGGCCATCATCCTCCATAACCCTAAATTTTTTAACACTGGGCCACATCTTTTGAGCTTTGCACTCTTGTTTCCTGTGACTTTTAAGACACCAAATTTGACAGAACTCAGCAAAAGTAATATTTCAGGAAAATGCTTTTTCTGTTAAAATAATATTCCCAAGTCACATCTTTCAGAATTCCCTTAGTTGTCAAGCCTGTACCATTTAGAAAAAAAGAAAAAGTATTCTTCAAGATATTCTTGCTCATTGAACTAATTGTACAAAAATCAACAATCAGAGCTATATTTTATATGAACTTTAATCTGTAGTTTCTAGGTAGAGATGAGTTTGAAATAACAAATACCTGAATTTTAATTTTACCTTTGCAATTGATTTTATGTATGAGCATTGTTATGAATGAACCATTTTGATCCTTAGCTTTCCCATCTCAAAATGTTCAGGTCTATTATCTATCATGAAAAGTTGTTCTGAAGATTAAAAGAGGTGATTTGTTCATTCATTCCATCACTCATTTATCATCTGCTCAATAAATATTTTCTGAGAGATTTCTAAATGCTGAGTATCCTGCCAATCATTGTACACAATGGAGGTTATAGTCCTCTCCTTCCTAGTTTCTGGAAGTGTGTTATGTATTGGGAGAGGGGTAAATGCATAATCGAGAGTGGGTATGGTGACGGCTAATATAATGTATTGCGGATGCTGCAGGAAAACTGGGGCAGCTCACCCAGGAACAGTTATAGCTAGTGCATAAAGAAAGAACAATACTTTTTTTTTTCTTGAGGAGGAGAAAATTAATCAATGAATTGATGGATGAGTAAAAAAGAGTAATCTGTGTGAAGGGGTTGGGCAGGAATGGAAGAGAAACATATTGTTTTTTTTTTGTTTTGTTTTGTTTTGTTTCCTTTTTCCTTTCCTTCTTTTTTTTTTATTAGTGCATACTTGGGACAAAGTTTGAAATGTTACTGAGCTCTTAGGGAATTCAATGTCTTTGATTCCAAACAAAACAACAACAAAAAGCCAATTTGGCCATAAAACCCTTTGGTTGTGTTTAACCAAAGCTATTACTTTCCAGTGTTTAACATTGAGTTTTCACAGCTTCCCAGGCACAGGAGATATGCTGTGAAGTACATACAAGATAAGACCCTGTAGGGACAGGATTTTCAGAACATGGAGAGATTAATTCACACCACTGCAAAATAAGGTCAACCTGCTGCTAATCAAAGTCCAAATCCCTGCTTTCCAGGACATTTCACAGGAGGATTTTCCCACTATGGACCAAAAAAATAAAAGAATAAAAGAAAAGAGTAAAAGATAATAGAAAAATCACTGTTGTACTGTTGTGCTGCTTTGGGATGAAATAAACAACAAAATCATGTTCTGATGGGAAAGTTAGCAGGCTGTCATTGCTACCTCTGCAGAGAGGAAAAGAAGGGTCAATCCCAAAGAGGAAAACACTGACTCCCCAGAGCAATTTAGTCTATGCAGATGTCTCCTTTACATGTGTTTGGCTTGAGATTGTTGCTGTGTCTGATTATTGGCCTTTGAATCCATAGAGCCAACTTAGCAAAGAAGCAGTGTGGTGCATAGAAAACAAGATGATTATTTTGATTTAGGTCTGACTGTACCACTTAAGAATAACCTTGATCAGGTCTCCGTCCTGTTTCCATATACTCAATGACATCAGCAGAATCACTCAGTCCACAGCACTTTTGATAACCAAATATAGTCGTGGATGTGAAAACACTTTGGGTGCAATGAAGCAAATAAGATGAAAGTAAAATTAGAAAATGTGACAATTGTGAATCTGCTTCGAGTTAAAACCTTTCCTGACTCTGGACCTCCATTCACAGGACTGGGAAAGTGGCAAAAGACACACGCAGATCTGTGCTCCCTGAGCTGATTGGTGGGCGGTGCCTACTGCTGCTTCCTCTTTCAGACTCCTGGGTCCTCACTTCTCTTTGGGAACTTAATCTCAATTTACCTATGGAGACCTCCCTTCCTGCTCCTTCCTCTTTTTATAAACTATTAACCTCATAAAACATCCATCAATCAATTGTTAGATGAACAAATGGAGGAATAAATGAAGAAAATTCAAGATCTTCACCTGCAACCACAGAAGTGTGTTCTTTGGGACACTTTTCCTCTGGGCCAGACCCATATGATGAAGAATAACATTGCTGCCCAGTACAGCACTGGATAACAAGTGGATGATTATGGGATGTGGGTGACCTTCTGTTCCTTTCCTTTACTGCCTTTAACCTCATCCCTAACATTGAGAATTAAAGCAAAAATACAGGTAGTATTCACCTGGCATTGAGTCCTAAGCCTGCTTCTCCTCTTTGTTCATGCAGGAATTTGCTGAAACTGATTAAGATCTTAGAGCTTCAAGTTCTCCACACATAAGTTGTGGGTGTCATGGGTCCTTCCAAGGACTGGTCCTGAAACACTGATATACAGTAAATAGCAGTTGGAGAGGTTGGAGATATTAAAGTGCATCTCTGTAAATGGAATATGACATTGGGGTTGGAGGGGAGCACAGGGACATATTTCCATTTGCTGGATGTTGCTTGGTCCTTAGGTTTTGAGACCAGAGTGCAATGTAGTGCTGGTGTGCCTTTCATGTGGGAAGGGCTAGAGGCTTTGGTGGCTTTCAGAGAAAGGGGACATAATTAGCTGCCTGTTCAAACTGTGTTTGATCTCCAGGGCAACATTTCTTAGAGACAAAAAGTTCTGTGGAGAAGTAGAAATAATATAATATTCTCCATGATTTTCTTAAAACAGTTGAATATGTAAGTAAACAGACCCAAGCTCTAATCCTGGATTTTATGCTCTGTTGCATCCCCTGGTGTTGTAAGAAGCTGTGGCTGGTCCACCTACTCTGTCTTACCTGTTTTTTGGAAGAGAGCAAAGTAGAGGAGGAGGAGGGCTCACCGGACTCCTGGAAGCCCTGCATACTGCATGGATCAGTGATACTAAACACATGGCTGTGTCTTAGTCAATGACAGTGGATTCTGCATGACTCTCTTCCAAGAACCTGCACAGAGGGGATTTGGTGGTAGAATGCAGGCACCTGTTCTCACTGGATCACCCCCTAAGCAAACTTGTGAGAACCCCAAGTCAGAACCTGGAGAAGTACCATGGGTCATTGAGAGGATTCTCACAGGATGCTGGTTAAAATTGAAAATGATACTTAGAAACAAAGGAGAAACTCATAGGCAGGACACTTGTACAAGCATCCAATGTCATGAAACAGCCAATCTGATCTGCAAAGGCAGTGAAAGCCCTCCTGTTCCTAGCCAAGTCCGAATCCTTCCCAAGTTCTCCACAGAATGAATATATATCGAGTGCTTATTCATTTTTCAATTATTCATGTGTACATCAGAGACACACATTACTTTAAGTGTTTTTAAATTTGCACAAGTAGCATTTTGCCAGAAGAATAGGAAAACATGAGTTGTGTAAGTTTGGGAAATATTGGGAGATTTTTCAGGACCTTAAAAATTATTATGTGGAAGCTAATTCACCATAAGTGGAGGAGATAGGCAGAATAGAGTTACTTTATGTTAGGTAGAGGGGAGTGAAGGGAGGGAAGGGATATGGGGGTGGAATGATAGTAGAGTTAAACAGACATTATTATCTCATGTACATGTGTGACTGCATGACTGATGTGATCTTGCAATATGTACAATCAGAAATGTGAGAGATTATACTCCATTTATGTATGATCCATCAAAATGTATAAGTCCATTCTACTGACATGTACAACTAATTGAAACAAATAAAATTTAAAGAATTAAAAAAAAACTTTGCATTAGCATTTCAAAAGAAAATTCTCTGCAGTATATTTCAATCTCATTTGACCATAAGTTAAAAATAACAGAATGACTCAAACAATATTACCCTATGTAAATGTATGATTACACAAATGGTATGCCTTTACTCCATGTACAGAGAAACAACATGTATCCCATTTGTTTACAATAAAAATAAATTTACAATAAAAGAAAAACAAAAAGAAAAATCAAAACAAGATGCAGAGTTTGTCCTTAATGAAGTGTTCAGAATAACCCATTTTAGAATGAAAATAAGACCCTTCACTGAAGATGGAAAGGGATCCCTGTAATGTCTGCATTGGGTAACCAAGTGCCCCAGGCCCAGGAAGGTGGAGGCAGGACTGAGGTGGGCTCAGGCTTAGTTCAGATGTGCAGTCCAATGAGTATTTTTGCCCCACTGTCTTAGGAACAAAGTAGGATAGCAGACAATTAGGCAGAATAGTGGTTCAAGTGAGCTTGGGGTCCGCTGACCTCTGGCAAAAACAACAGGGTGAGACCCAGCCACAATGAGTAGAGACGGATTGAATCAGGGCTTCTGACCCCAGCTTTTGAGCTATAAAGATCCATTCTGAGAGTCTCTAGATGTGACTAGATATGCTGGTTAAAAGGATTCATGAGATCTTTCAAAACTACATGTGTGACTGCATGACTGATGTGATCTTGCAATATGTACAATCAGAAATGTGAGAGATTATACTCCATTTATGTATGATCCATCAAAATGTATAAGTCCATTCTACTGACATGTACAACTAATTGAAACAAATAAAATTTAAAGAATTAAAAAAAAAACTTTGCATTAGCATTTCAAAAGAAAATTCTCTGCAGTATATTTCAATCTCATTTGACCATAAGTTAAAAATAACAGAATGACTCAAACAAGAGTTCTGAAGCCGATCTGATTATATACACTCACTCTGGATTAACTCTCTCTCATTTTTGCTAGTATTTAATGTTATTATTCCCACTTAGTCATGTACCCAAGACCAATGGTTCAGGAGTAGGAGAAATGGGTTCCACCTTGTTGTAGTTTGGATATGGTAGAAAGGTCCCCCAAAGGTTTGTGAGTTGGAGGATTGGTACCCAATATGGCAATGTGAAGGGTAGTGAAGTCTTTAGGAGGCAGTGCCTAGTGGGAGATCCTTAAGTCAATGGGGTTGTGCCCTCAAAAGTGATTGTGGAACATCAGTCTCTTGGGCTTCCCGTCTGCCCATTTGATTTTCTTCCACCCATCATCCCACTATATGTCATCTGTGTTTATGCCGTCACCAAAGGTTTAACCAATAGAGAGTCAATCTCCTCTGCCTTGGACTTTCATACTTCAAAACTGTGAGCCAAATGAACCTCTTTTCTTTAAAAAGTATTTTGTTATGCTAACAAAAATGAACTAATACATATTCCACGCCATCTGACTGCTATCACACCTCTTATTGCTGCTCATCACAAAATAAGCCCATGAGGGACATATTTTTATTCTCAGTTTCAGAATGAAGAAATTAAATCTCATGGAGTGCCCATTTGCCTAACATCATACCTCTTGTTAGAAACAGATGTGGGATTGAACCAATGCTCCAGCACTCTTTCCTTGAGAGAAAGGGGTCTTTAGTCAAAGAAGCTGGGGTGACAGGTGCAGCATCCTCCCCAAACCCTAATCTCAGGGTTGCAGTGTAGAGGTTTTATGTTTGGAGGTAATTCCTTACCACTGTGGGTGACTTACTTGCTTCACACTGTCATGCACAGCAACTGTGTAATCTGTTTGGGTAGAATGAAAACCTATTAGGTAAAGCAGACATGCTGAAGTAAATAGAATACTGCAAATCTTATGATTTTATTAATAAAAATTATGATTTTATTAATTTATTTTCTTTTTATTCTTCTTTTTCTTCTTTTTATTTTATTTTATTTTTTGATTATACTGCTGTTAGAACTCAGGGCCCTGTACATGCTAGGTGAGCACCCTATGACTGAAATAAACCCCAGGGATTTTTGTTATTATTAATCATCATCATCAACATCATCATCATCATATTCTTCTTAGTGCATTATAGTTACACATAATATTAAGTTTCATTTTTTTTTTCTTTTTGGTACCACGGGTTGAACCCAGGGGCACTTCAACACTGAGTCACATCCCCAGCATTTTAAAAATGATTTTTATTTAGAGACAGGGCTCCCTGAGTTGTTGAGTGCCTTGCTAAGTTGCTGAGGCTGGTTTTGAAGTTGGAATCCTCCTGCCTCAGTCTCCTGAACCACTGGGAGTGCATGTGCCACCATGCTGGGCTTTAAACTTCATTTGACATAATAATACAAGCATGGAATATAGTTTACTCCAATTCAGCCCCTAGTACCTTACACTTTCCCTCTTCCCTCCCTGTAAACTTTCCTCTTTTCTACTGGTATGTTTTTCTATATTTATACATTTTTTTAAATCAGTGCCGTATGGGTGTACAGGTCACACGGAAATTCATGGTGGTGTATTCTGTATGCACATAGGTTAGTTTGGTCAACTTCATTCCACTGTACTTTTCCCCATCCCTCCTCTTCCCCCTCAATCTTCTATTCTTCTTACCCCTTTTCTATTTTCATGGAATTCCCCCCACACTTTTTTCCCTCTTAGCTCATATCCAGTACCTATTTATTTATTTGTTTATTCACTTATTTATGAGATAGCATCTCAGTCATCAGGGCTGGTGTCAAGTTTGTGAGACTCCAGCCTCAGCCTGAAGAATAGCTGGGGTTGGCAGTATGCACCAGCACACCCAGCATGCTTGGCAGATTGTGATTCTTTTATTGAGGAGACTTTCATATCAAATTTTCAACATAATTTATTTCTCTCTCCCAATACCTGAGGAGAAGAAGAAGTTGATTTCCAAAATTTACTGGATTTAGATTTAGAACTTTTTGAATTCCCATTTGGCCACTTCAGAGCTCAGAGGTCTTAAGTAATCCCTGAACATCAGTGGAGTCAAGACTGTCCTCTAGAAGATAAAGTTAATATGACTGACTCTCACAGGGTGAGGAATGAATTAAATTACTATTGATTGAGTGTTGTCAAGTGTGAGGTATTTCACAGAGCTTCATTTATCCAGTGAGTCTGTATCAAGTTCCCACTGTGTGTTGGGCACTCGCCCAGAAAATCCCCATCCTAAGTGTATCTGGTTTACATGAAATAGAAGAAGTTCAGCAAGTTCAGGATATGGCTCAAACTTGGTGACCTTGGACAAGTGTTTAGGGTTTCTGGATCTCAGCTGTTAACCCCTTCAAAACACAAGGCTCTTAGATACATTTAGTGGAACACATTGTTTAAAATGTATCCCAAGGTTTTCAAACATGTTCCTTGGGAGACTCCCACTGGAGACGTGGAGGGCACAAGAAAAGCAATCTCAACCCTTCTTCAGGTTCAATGACCACTCACAGGTGCTAAAGAGACATACAGTGGCCTGCGACATTGTGCATTTTTATTTTAAACACAGCTATTTCTGCAAATATTATGTGTGCTTTTAATCCACTTTCTCAATTTGAAAAAAAATCAAGTGACTATCACTCAGCATAAAACAGTGGAGCCAGCAGATCTGAAATGGCTTGCCACCTATATGACCAGTATAATCCCTGAGTTTTAGCGTCTTCATCCATATAATGAGCTAACAGTCTGTTTCATAGATCTGTAATGACTTAAATAAGATCATATTTTTGAAGAGATACCTTGGCCCACAGCTATGTCAAATACACCTAAATGTATTTTCACATTCTCACAGGGAACAGAAATATTCCCAGAAACTTGTTCTCTGAGTCTCAAAATTTAACCATCATTTTAAAGAAACATTTCATATTTTTTCCAACTCCTGGGAAGTGATTTTACTTTCTAACTATTTTTCTTTTTAAAAATATAATCTAATTTCAACATTTTTAGTATGATATATATATATATGTGTGTATTTGTGTGTGTATATCATATATTTATAATCCAATATATGTCTTATAATTCAAATAGACATATATATCACTTTTGGAAAGCTAACATATAATTAGATACTTTGCTTGTGCTCTGCTATTTATGATTATTATGGACACCATTTCGGAGTTTCACACCTAACTTTTATTCCCATACAATATACACTTACATCGTCTATCGCTTTCCATCTTGATGTTTATGACTTAAGAGGTCAATCAAGTACCTACTGCGTTTCCATGTAGTAGGATATTCAAAGGCTGCCTGCTGGGCTCACAGCATCCACAACTGGGTGTACAGAAATCCTGGAAACCTGAGCCCTTTATTAGTGTGTGTGCGCTGAGAGGTGACTGAGACATCAACCACTGAAACTCTCCCAGGCAGCTGGTTCTGAGTTGTTTCTTTTCAAAGTAAAGCTGTTATTATTCTAATGAAGTGGAAAATGGGCACTGAAATGAGATATTCTTTCTAAATAAAATAAGACAGAGAAGGTGCAAGATTGTACTGGAGAGGAAGGGAGCATGCCCTTGGAGACACCACCAGGGTACTTAGGTGTGGTTGCAGGTGTGGCTGCTTCTGATTCAGGTCATGCTGTCCAGTGAATGAACCTGGCCCAGTGGATGAGTCAGGCCCAGGAAAGCCAGCTTCAAGTGCAAGTTTTGACTCTTAGTCACCAAATAACACTCTTTGATCTCAATCTTCAATCTTCTTAGCCTTGACCAGTTCAACAACTGAGAAGAGAGTTCAATGATCAATAAATTCAAAATCCTTTAGCAAATAAAGAAAGAAAGCATAATTTTTAAAATATACAGAATTATAAGAAGGTAGTTAAATGAATGACATTTAAGTGGCTTACTAGTTTTGACTGTAGCTTATGGATACTAACCTCCCTCTATGAAAACCCCAACTGAGACACTCCAAAGTGCTTATCCTTGCATTTTTTTGAATTGCTTTAAGAATTGTCTCTCTTCCATAAAGCAGTATTGCTAGAAACATCTACACAAGTGGTCCAAATGCTGAAGCACATGCGCAAGGCTTAACCCAGTGCCTGGCATAGAACTAGGCCTTATTGAAAAGCAGGGAGAATGTTGAGATCAGGATGATGTTGATGTTTCAGCCTAAATGTTCCCCCAGTCAGGGGAATGGATATAAAATTCTATTTTTCAGACTTTTTAAAAAATGGACTCCTAGGCATCACAGAAGAAGAATTTGATTTCAACATATACAAACCTGTGAGTGTCTTGGTTGACTTTTTGATTCAATGCTTTTGAAAATTATTGTCAATAATATATTAGCAGCAGATTAGTTAAGAATATAAGTTTGTGTGTTGAATTCAGTTGTCAGTCAAGGGTTGCCAAAGAAGGTGAAAGACCCAAAGAGAGAAACTGAGCACATAGGAGTTTTTCAATAAAAAGTAAAAATTAGGATTCCAGCAGACTTTGCTCTTTTTTTTTTTTTCTAAAACAGTGTGTGGTGGACCTGCAGAGAGAAGGAGTGATGTGCAGCTCATCATTCAAATTCCCCTGAGCTGCAGCTACTAATAACTGTTCTCACAGGATGCTCTGAAGAATTAAATGCACGTTGTTCTTGAACACATGGGAATATGGTGCTTCTCAGCTGATGGGGTATTACCACAAGCCCCAGCATCATAGGTGCCATAACTAAGATATTCAGTCCTTGCTCAGTTCTTCAGTGGGACACCGCACAGTGAGTGACACATGCCATGAGTGAGTTGCAAGTGCAGTGGTAGCCTTGAATTAATCTGCCTCCTTTCCCAATCATAAAAGACTGTCTGGAAGAAGAAACCCTTGAATCCTGAATGATGAGAAACATTACCTAAACCTAAGTGTGGAAAAAGAGCATGAGAAAAAAGATAGGAGTCTGGAAAGTATTTCAAATGAGAGAAAAATGGAAGTGCATTTAAGGAGAAGGAGACAATGAAAGGTGGGAGAAGAGAAGAACATCATTGGAGGTAATCTGAACTGTTTCCTTTAACCATGAGAGTTAGAAGTCTAGCCAAAGGGAATATGCCAACTATAAGGAACACCAGCTATGCTGCATGGCCATTGGTAGCAAGCAGGGTCAAATGGTCCACTTTTGAGATTTCTGAATTAATTAAAAAACAATATCTAAAGAGCAGGAACCTAAATGCCTGTTGACTCTATCTGATTAGTGGATATAGATGCCCCCTTATGGAGCCACAGATTTGCCCTTCTTCTTGGCCTTGTCCTCACCTGTGGCCCTCTGATTGGATGACACTAAAGTCACTGCCACCTCAGAGTTATACAGCAAACAGCCATTCCATGCTGCAGATCCTTTTCTTCTTTTAACTGTTTCCTGGATGCCACCTCACATTACTCTTCCTGGCAGAAATACAACAGTGAAATAAAGTACAATTATATAAAGGAGCTTTAGCATCCCCAGGACCATGATCCAAGGAGGAAATAAAATAAAGAAGGAAAATAGGCTCTGTTCCACTGCAGAGTGAAATTTAAGCAGGTTGGAAATCTTAATAGGGTAGATCAATCTCTTTGTTTCTTGCCCTTTCTTTATTCTCTAAGCCCAGCTGGAACAACATGGCTATGATGTGTAGGCCTGGCTCAAGCCCATGGTCCAGGATTGGGACCTTGGGAGGGAATACTGAGGGCTTCTTGGGATCATAGGTTAAGGAATTCCTAGCCCAGCTGCGAGCCAGCCTGATGGGCATCCCCATGTCACCCCAGTTCTCAGTGTCCCTCTTGGGATCACGTTTGATCCCAGGTCTGTTCTAATTCCCCTATGATGCATAATCTTCTCTTCCTTCCATAGCTACTTCTCTAGATTCTGGATTCAGATCACAGATATTTGTCCTGATAAATAATTTTAGTCATTGGTTTCCAATCCTAAAAATATAGATTCACATTTTATATCTATATATAGCTATCAATAACTTTTTATTACCATCACTATTTTCCTTAGTTATTCATATTTCATCTGTTCATGCCCAAATACAATGCCTTAATCACTTTATAGAAAGGAGTCCCCTGCTACATTACTCACTCATTCAATCAATTGTTCATTTATTCATTCAGCAAATGAGGACTTGTTACCCATGAACCGGTCACCAGGAGAGCAGACATGAATGAGGCATGATCTCTGCCCTCATTGAACTCACAGAAGAGATCACAACATGGAGACATCCATAAATTAGCAAAATACATGGACTAATTATATAGAATTTTGCATAGAAAAAATGATGCTTCCAAGCATGGGGGTGAGGAAGAGCATGACAACAATGGAGAATCAGATATTGTTGTATAACAAACCACCCCAAGAGTCAAGCAATCAGTTCTTTACATTTACAGATCCTCTGATTAATGCCATGGAATTTGAAGGAGGAAATATTTCAAGAGATAATTAAAATTCAAAATCCACACAATTTGTCAATTCACTGACTACTGAGTGGAAGGAATGTGATGTCCCTGTTGTCAGTATTTCCTTGTTTATCATCTTTCCAACATAACTAAGTCCTCCAATTAGTTGAACAGACTGGGAAAGGGATCACATCCAGGTTGACCCATCAGACCATCCCATTGTGTCAAGGCTGAGTGGGAGGATGTTCCCCAGGTACAGCCCAAAGAGACTGTCATAGAATTTCTGAAACTACTAGAATTTTGCAAATTTCTATGCAAAATGTAAGAATGAATTAATTTCAGTAACACCACCACCAATCTCGTATTTTCCAAAACGAGAGCAGTTTCAGAATGAAGTCAGCCCAGTGAAAATCAGAGTCAAGGGAGGGGAAGAGAAATATAAATACTAGATAACATTGTTGAAAGCCAGAGAGCCTGCTGTAGTTCAAGTTAACCACTAGGATATTAATTCTTTCCAAAAGCTTGTTTGAGCTGTGTTTCCATCATCAAAATCAGGAGTCCTCACCTATACAAGGGAGAAGGCAAAAAAAACCCTGAAGCCCCAACATGAGCATTTGGGAAGGAGCAACAAAATTCTGCTACTCCATGAGGACCAAAAGGACCCAAGAGGCATGGATGAGAGTATGAATTAGAAGACTGACGTTCAGCAAGCAGTTTTCACTGTGGTATGTGCAGTGCCAACAGGTGGGTGTGTGGTCACCATCTACACCCTCACTGATTTACATATTTCAAATTAATCACTTGCTACCTTTGCTTTAATGAGTATAATTAAATTCATTCAATAGTGGTGAATGAGTCCAGTCATGTTTCATGACTGATTGAAATATCTGATAAGAGTCTAAACTGTGGTTGAGAACAACCCATATCAGTGATGAGGACATAGAGGTTGGGAGGGAGGACAGAGTTGAGTTTGAAACTCTTGGAGAAATCTAGGGCTTTGTAACTATTTCTCCATCTGCTATGACAGAGGATAATTCAAGCTACAATGTGAAGCCCCTAATTCTCAGTGTAATACAAGTAGCTTTTCTCTCCCCAGCATGTTATATTGATTTTAGACAATATGTAATTACCTTCTGAGACATACTTTTTCACTTTTAACTCTCTCTAAATGTGAAATGAGCTGTAACAGACAAATTAGTTTTTTTTTTCTTTCCCAGCTCCTAAATTTCTAAGATACTTTTCCTGATTTGATGATTCTCTTCTAATATAACAATACAATGGGGGATTGATGGCACCCCACATGACCAGAGAGACATTATATGCCATGTAGTGCTATCCACATTTCAAACCCCTGCTTTAGGGATGGGAACAGAAAACCCAGAGGACAGGGACCACCCCCTGTTAGGGGGAGCATCACACAACACATCAGGTCTGTTTCCTGAACCACTCCCCACCTGAAGGTTTCACCATGTGGACTGAATATGACAGACTTCACAGGCATTTTACCTCATTTTTGTCATCCTCACAATTCCTTTCTGTGTAATTTGTTTCCATCAGAGCACATGATCCCCCAGATCAGTGTTATTTCATTACTCCTTTCTGGACCAACTTTTTATGTAGAAGTGGCAGGTCATAGGTTACACCTGGTCTCATTATGAAATACATCTGCACCTTCAACTTCAAAATTTGGAGATTTCAGCCAGTGTCTGTTTTGTGTATACAAAGCCAAAATTATTGGTTAGGATAAACATTACCTTTTGTATCGGTATAACCCTTCACAGAGTGTGACATGTATTTGGGGGATGATTGAAAAGTCACCTTTAGAAAATACCTATAGGTGCTTCAGAGTACTTAAATGAGAAGGAACGTTCCATCTTTTTAGGCAAAGGTTGTTTGTTGATTTTTCAACACAGTTTCACAAATAGAATCAGAATGAAATACACACAATGCCATCTACAATTCAGCTGCCAAGAAAACCCACCATTACTTACTTTTCCATGTTTATTTTTTAATTGTTTCATTTATACTCTGTGCATGCACATACATATTTATGCATTCAAGTTTACTTTTTTTCCTAAACTCAGTATTATTTTCCCTCTTGACAGACTGCATGTGTAGTGATTGCGGATAATGCTTGCTCAGTCATCAAGTATAGGATTATAATGTAATTAAACATAATTTTCTCATCAACGTTACATTTTTACAACCAGAACTGACAGGGAGATGCCTACAAATGTAATTATAGTTGCTGTTTTTTATGAACATTGGGTGGATAAATAACCAGTGAGGAAATAAATGAAGACATCCCAAATGAGAGCAAAAAAGAGGTACTTTTCTCAGAACTCACTACAGCAGGGAGTCACCCACTACCTTTCATGTGTGCCACACACAGGCAGATGGGGTAAGGAAGCATTGTAGTGAAAATAATGAAGGACTTCTGATAGGCTCTGCATGGAGCTGGGAGAGGCTTGCTGTCCTCTAGAAGCAGAATGACCAGTGAGATTGAGTTCAGGAGTACACTTGCCTGTCTCTGGTTGGTCCTAGTAGGAAGAAGGGACAAAAATTAGGGAAGCTGTGAATCACTCACACCCTTACCCCTTTTTTGGGTGGGAGAAGGGTTGGGGAACAAATTGCTATAGAGTTTTCAGTTTGGCTTCTGGAGTTAGTTGTGGCAGGGGTTATGGATCAGAGTTCTATGGCTAAATATGGTCTGGTCTTTGCCCATCTGTGTTTCCGTGTCTCACTGGATGAAAGATGACCAGATTGCCCACTATCAGTATGAAACTCAGAGGTTGTCTCTAAACACAGATGTGAGTGAACCCTAAATGCCAACAGAATGTCACTCTCTCAAATAAGAGAAGGTTTAATAAATTCCTATGTTATCATATTAGCAGCTATTTACTAACACAAATTTTATTAGGAATTGTTATTTAGTTGGGGTTTATAAATCATTACCCAATTAACTCTTGTGTTTTATGAGCCTGTTTCTGCTAACATAAATATGATAATCAATTAAATCAACCTGAAAGTGGTCTATGTTGCAATTTTAGGCAGTTTTAAATATTATTAGAATCAGATTATAGTTTTAACTAGGTTACTGGTTCCCATTAATCCTACATTCCCACCTAAAATTCAAAATATTTTACCTTTCCTCTTTTTTAAGTCATTACTAAATTTAATTACTAAATATTTTGAAATGTGCATTCAAAAATATATACAGGCAGATTACAAATGATCATAGACTGAGCACAATCATTGTGTTGCTGTGGTATCATCTATTTCAGGTCTAGATACAGTGAGTGAGTTCTTCAGAGGACCCCATAAGCGTATCCACATTTCCATTTTTCTCTTTCCCCAGAGAACCATTATTCTGACTCTTTTTGTGAAATGAATGCCCATTGTCCCAGAACAGAACTATGTTTTGCCTCTGATCTTCAATTCTTTGGTAATTCATGTGCTCCTGTGAAACACTTTTGTTTAGAAGCACTTGTTCTCCCAAGAAGCTCAACTGGTAAATCAAACTCCTATTCTCAGGAAAGTGTACTTCTCCCTGATGGGGCTTAGTGGAGTCCACAAAGCAACTCAAATTTTAAGGAACTTGGATCACTGGACATGATGGAGTCCCACCCTCATATCTATTCACAGGTGAAAGGAAAAAAGTTCTAAAGAAGTCAACTAACCAAAATTCTGGAGGCAAAGTATATATTATAGAATCATTTTTTTAACTGTATCAAGTCCCCCATAATGAGCTTTGAAATTTACCTAAATTATGTGGAATATGACAGCAATCCTACCACTATTTAATTCCTTTAGAACCCACCACATCACTATGGAAGAAGCAGTGGAGGGACAATTGTCCATTTGATGAGTAAACTCAGAATGCACAGGACAGGCCAAGATATGACTACAAATGGCAGGCTTGGAATTGGCATCTGGATTTTTAATTTCCAAGGACACATCTGGGGTTCTTTTGCTGAAATAGTACTTCCTGATACATTTTAATTAAACAGAAGCAAACCATACCCTTTGTGTTTGTCTGAACCAGAGGTAATAAAGATTCTAGATCTGAGCTTTGATCTAGGAAAGGCTAGAACCCATCCTTTCCTAACTTCCAATAAGTTGCTGAAGAAAAACTCATCCATTCAAGGAGTTAGGATCCAATCCTCCATGACTGGCTATACAACATCAAAGAACCTGACCCTCCCTCATTTAGCATTTAGCATTTCATCTTTTGATTAATATTTACTTCTTAGAACATCTATGGGATAAGCAGAAAGTGAATTATTAATCCAATTTGGCAAAAGCATAATTCATGATCAGATGAGGGAAAGTGGCTTGATAAACTTACAGAGCTGATGAAGTTTAGAATTCTCCCCAGTCACACAGGTCACATATACAAGATCAGTCACAATTCCAGAGTTCTCTACAGGCAGTGAGTGCTGTCTTCTCTACACCATGATTAAAGATGTGGTCATTTCAGCCTCTGTGAAGTCTTAAAGAAGTTGAGAAAGAGAATCTGTTCATGTCTGAAATTGATTGACTGACATTAATTCTCTTCCTCTTACTCTTCCTCCTGCTCCTCCTTCTCATGGTCTTCCTCTTCCTTCTCTTATATATAGTCACTGTTGAAAGTCAAATTAATATGCAACAAGAAAAGTCAAGACAAAGTATTACCAGTTCAGCTACCAATTCAATTGAGTGAACACAGCAATTAATGAATGCTAGCTGACCTCTAGTATCTTTTTAGCTCAAAACTGGGCCCCAATAAAGTACAAAGAACTTTATCTCTTGCATGGAGGAGCTTGAAAACCTTGTATTGTTAAACATATGGTCATACATAAGCAAAATAATTTATTATAAGAATTTTGCCTGTCATGGTAGCACAGGTGCTATAATCCCAGTTACCTTGGAGCCAAGGCAGGAGGAATACAAGTGGGAGGACAGCCAGGGCAACTTATTGAACACCTTAGCAATTTAATAAGACTTATGCAAAAAAATTAATAAATAAAAATCAAAAGTATTGGAGATGTAACTCAGTGGTAAAGCGGCCCCTGGGTTCAATCCTCAATACTTAAAAAAAAATCATTTCTTAGAATAAGTGTTCTATGATATATATAACCAAAATTTGGGATGGACCTTTGGGTTCATTTGAGTTCCATGACTTATATTATGCATCATGCATACTTATTTGAAGACTAAGACTCAGAAGAGATGACTAATATTGCATTTTTCAGCTTGTAAATTCCTAGCCAGATCTGGGCTTACAGTTTCAGTTAGGATATATTCTATTTTTCCTAGAATGAGCTTACATCTTAAAGGAATTGAGGTTTGGGCTCAATGTAGGAAAAAATAAATAACAGAAGAAAGTGCACAGGAAATGAGTTGTGTGTGTCTCTGAGGCATAACAAAGTTCTATGTTTCTCTTTTCACGTAGAAAATGTGTTTGAATGCTTACAAAAATGTGGCAGGATACTGATGTTTGTAGCACTTATGAATCAATTGGAAACAGGGTCTTAATTGGATTGTAAGTGGGGACTAACTTCTCCCTGGTTACTTTATCTGAAACTTTTTCTACGTAGATGAAGAGGTCACCTTAAGTCCATTCAGATGTACCCAAGTTTTCAATAATAGGTTTCAGTGACAGAAACCATACCCACCATAGGCCTCAGTTCCCTGAAGCAGCATGGGGAGCCCACTGGGAATGAGCAGAGGCTGCTGTGGTGGAGGAGTTGCCCACGGGCTTTGCATTAATCTCCTAATGGGGACCAGATTGGGTTCTTTGAAAAATGAGATCTCTCATAAATCTGCCTTCTTTTAGTGAGAAAGCACAGCACTGTGCACACCCTGCCCAATGCAAGAAAGGGCCACTGAGTAGCTGTTCTGAGCAGTGGTCAGGTCAGGGTGCATTATATGCTGTGATAAACAGCACAGCACGTGCTGTATGTGGTTCCTTTCTTGGGCCCACGGCAGACATGGGCAAGTGAGGAAGTGGACAAAGACATGAGATCCCCCTCAAGTGGCTGTGGGCCTCTGCCTTCCCATGGAGTTCAGAGGTGAGAAGCAGTTCCCTGAACTCTGTGAAGAGGCTGTGGGGACAGCATGTCTTCTGAGACCAACAGAAAAGGCAGCATCAGAATCCAATCAATAAGTGGTCTAAGGAGCCAGGAAGACACTTCACAGAAGAAGATATATAGGTGATTGACAAATATATGAAAAAGGCCTCATCATCTCTAGTAATTAGAGAAATGCAAATTAAAACAACCCTAAGATTTTATGTTACTCCAATTACAATGGTTATTATCAAGAATGCAACAATAATAGATGTTGTCATGGATGTGGGGAAAAATACACTTTTACATTGCTGGTGGAGTTGTGAACTGGTGCAGTCACTCTGGAAAGCAGTATGGAGATTCCTCAGAAAACTTAGAATAGACCTACCTTTTGACCCAGTTATCACACTGACTTTATACCCAAAGGACTTAAAATTAGCATACTACAGTAACACAACCACATCAATGTTTATAGCTACTCAATTCATAATAGGTAGATTGTGGAACCAACCTAGATGCCCTTCAACAGAAGAATGTATAAAGAAACTGTGGTATATATACACAATAGAATATTATTCAGCCATAAAGAAGAATAATATTATGACATTTTCAGATAAATGGATGGAGTTGGAGAATATCATCCTAAGCAAAATAAGTCAATCCCCAAAAACAAAGGCTGAATATTTTCCCGGATAAGTGGATGATGATATATAATGGGCATGGGAGTTGAGAGAAGAATGGAGGAACTTTGGATTACTTAGAGGGAAATGAGAAGGAGGAGAAGTCAGGGGTATGAAAGATGGTAGACTGAGACAGACATCATTACCCTACGTACATGTATGATTACACAAATGGTATGAATCTAAATTGTGCACATCCATAGAAAAATTGTACTCCATTGGTTTACAGTAAATCTCAATGCAGTCTGTAAAAATTTAAAAATTTAAAATTATAAAAAGACCACATCGACAGAAAGGAGACTTGAGGCAGCCTGTTCACAAGCCTCCAGCTTGCATTTCTGTGACTCCCAGAGAACTTTGCGTTTGCTTCTCTGAAAATCACTTTTTCCAAGCTAAACCCAGCTGATTTTTCAAAGCAAAAACAACAAATTATTCTGTTTGTGTGAAGTTATAGCAGAGAGCTGGTCTGACCAGGACCTCAGGACCTCTATGGGGTGGCAAACAAAACAGATCCCGAGTGGAGAGTGGACTTGTTTAGGCTGGTTAGAAAAAAGGCACAGAAAACCTGAGGAAGAGACTCAGGAACTTAATTATGTAAAGAAAGACTAAATCTCCAGGACTAAAGGGGGTGCTTCTAAACGTTTAAGCATTCTTACACTTGAACTCCACTAGCATGTGCCTGTCAAATAGTTATCAAGACCTAGTTTGCAAATAATTTCTTGGGACAGAGAGCTTGTTACTACCCAAGACAGCTCCAATGATCAGAAACTTTTGTTGTGTTAGGCCGAGGTCATAATCCCTGGGGTATCCAATCTTCAGTTTGTTTTGTGCCTACATTTATTTCCACTTGATACAAATCCAGAATTTTATAAGGCTAAATGTCAATGAACAAGTTTATTCCACCTTCGTGCATCTCAGCTTTTTCTTCTCTAAGAGACAGTGATAATATATCTGCTTCATAGAACTTGCTGGGAAAACTGGATAGCCACATGTAGAAGACTGAAACTAGATCCCTGTGTCTCACCCTGCCCCAAAGTCAACCCAAGGTGGATGAAAGACCTAGGAATTATCCATTCATCTGTTGAAGGGCATCTAGGTTGGTTCCAGAGTTTAGCTATTGTGATTTGAGCTGCTATAAGGTCAAATGTTTTCTCAGATATGCAGATGTGATCCATAATGGAGGGATAGGGAAGAATGGAGGAACTTTGAATTGGGCAGAGGGGAGTGAGGGGAAGGGAGAGGTGTGGGGTGGAAAGGATGTTGGGATGAGATGGACTTTATTGCCCTATGTGCACGTATGATTGAACAAACCCTGTGACTCTGTATTGTGTACAGAGAAAAGAGGTTTGCTCCAGTTGTGCACAATGAGTTGAAAAGCATTCTGTTGCCATGTATAACTAATTAGAACTAATAAAAAACAAAAAATACCTAGGAATTAAACCAGAAACTCTGCAACTGCTAGAATAAAACATAGGATCAACACTAACAACATATCCACACAAGCACTGAACTGCTTAACAAAACTCTGAAAGTACTAGAAATAAAACCAAGAATCAATAAGTGGGATGGCACCAAATTAAAAAGCTTTTGCAGCAAAGGAAACAATTAAGAGTATGAAGAGAGTGTACAGAATGGGAGACCATCTTTGCCAGCTACTCTTCCAACAGAGGATTAATATCCAGAATATGTAGTGAACTCAAAATCTTAACACACACACAAACACACACACATACACACACACGCACACAAAATTACCCAATCAATAAATGGACAAATGAACTAAACAGATACTTTTCAAAAGAAGAACTATAAATATCCAACAATTATAGAAAAAAGTACATGCTTAGCAATCAAGGAAGTGCAAATCAAAATTACTTTGAGATCTCATCTTACTCCAGTTAGAAAGGCAATCATCTTAATTATAAATAACAATAGATGCTGGTGAGGATGTGGGAAAAAAGTACACTCACACATAGCTGGTGGAACTATAAATTAGTACAACAGTGTTAGAAAGCAGTATGAAGATTCCTCAAAAGATAAGTGATGGAACCACTCTATGGCCCAGCTAATCACTCCTTGGTATTTATCCAGCTAAAATCCCAAACATATGAATGATTATAGTAGCACAAATCACAATATTCAATTTATGGAACCAGCATGTGTGCCTGTCAACTGATGACTAGAGAAAGAAAATGTATATATACACAGTGAAGTTTTACTCAGCCATAAAATATAAAATTAAGTCATTTGCTGGTAAATGGATAAAACTGGAGAACTTCATGTTAAATAAAATAAGAATGTCTCAGAAAGGCAAGGGTTGAATAGTTTCTAATATTCAGAAGCTAGAGAAATATAGGGAGGAAAGGAGGGGATCTCTTGAAAATAAAAAGGAGAACAGTAGAGGAAAGGGATTAAGGAGGAGGGAGCAGAGGTGGTAAAGGGAAGGACTCGTGAAATGGAATGGACCAAATTGTGCCGTATGCATGCATGAATATATCCCAGTATATTCTACATTTATGTATAACTATAACGAATGAATTTTTAAGTCAATAAATGCAAAGAAGCAAGACCAATAAAGTAAAGGAGGGATTAGAGGGAGTGGAGAAGAAAGGAAAAAGGGAAGCAGTGGGGATTTAAATGAAGCAAAGCTTTTAAATGCATTTAAGAATATGTCAAAATGAACCCCACTGTTAGGTATCAATATTACACACCAATAGAAGCATTTAGAAAGCAAACAAAAGAGATTAAATGAGATATTCCACATAAAAGATTTCACATCTGATCAGACGCATGGAACAGTCTTGCTAAATATTGGCATTTTCTTCAAGTATTATGATCCACATGGTGATCTTTCAAATAATTTTATCACATGGATTATAGAGATGGACATCAGGATATAGAATATCTGTTTGCCTGTTTGTTTTACAATGTCTGGAGATAAAACCCAGGGAGTCATACATGCTGGGCAAGTGGTCTACCCCTGAACCACATCCCCAGCCTATGCTATGCAATTTTAGGTAAAAATAAATTCAATTAGACTAATGCAACCTCAGTCAAGCTTCAGGAAGAATTTTCTACAGTGTAGGCTGGCCTCTGTGATTAGAGTTATTCCTTAATCACACACAATAAAAAAACAGATGACTGAAGTCCTCCAAATCCTACCTCAACCCACCTTTCCAAATATCTCTCCTTTAAGTCATTTGTATTTTCTGGTTTTTATTGTGAAAGTGTAATGTAAGAAATAACGTCAATGTTTCAGTGACTAACTGTAACTCATATCTACTTCTTACTCATCATAAGTGCTTGACTCTGTTTTGTGACATGGGTTAGTAGTGGATGGCCTGACCTCTCTTCTCATTCCAACTCAAAAGGAGGGAGTCACAAGGTGGAGGCAGGAGATGAGGAAGCTGGACTGGGGAATTTCCAGCAACTCTCTGAGCATCTGCATTAAAAGGACATGTCAGTATTTCCTCCAAATTCATTGGCCAAAGCATGTCCTTGGATGAAGCCCAACAACCAGCTGGCAGAGAAACATACTCCTCCATGGGGGCAGGAAGGGGAAGTGGCTATTTAGTGCAATAAAACAACAACAAATTATCAGGCATTCTACACTTTTGATCACAAATTCTCACTTTGCTTTTCCTCCACTGACAAAATACCCAACAGTCTCATCTAAAGATGCTGGCAGGCTCAAGGTCTGTCACCTGATACACAGTAGATCTGAAGGTGGCTCCTCTTATCCAGAGACCTATAGACTAAAAGGGCAACATAGCTAAAATAGACTGGATGGAACAGGATAGAATAACACACTCCTTTATTAGTTGTGTGGGGGTGGGGGGATAGGCAAGACAGAGCAGTGGCCAGCTGCAACCATCTTAAAGCTCTCCTGGGCAGCAAAGGGGCAGTCCAAGTCTGATGGCCAGGAAAGGGATTTAATTAGCTCCCATACCCTCTGCCTGGAATCCTTCCTCGGTACATTATTCTTCTAGCCCCAGAGTTAAAACTTTGAGAAGCCTCTTTCTTTCCATTATCTTCTTTTTAAATATCTTAATCAGCAGGTCAAAGTTGTGTACATTAGCCAGGTGTGGTGGCGCACACCTGTGATGCCAGTGGCTTAGGAGGCTGAGGAAGGAAGATGGCAAGTTCAAATCCAGCCTCAGCAATGGTGAGGGGCTAAGCAACTCAGTGAAACCCTGTCTCTAAATAAAATACAAAATAGGGCTGGAGATGGGCTCACTGGTCGAGTGACCCTGAGTTCAGTCCCCAGTACCACCCCCCCTCCAAGAAAAAGTTCGCGTTGATTGTATGCTACTCATTGCATTGAAACACATGTGCATTTTGCAATGGTGAATTGTGTTAATGGCCGCATGATTTCCCTCACACTTTTATTATCATTTTGTGAGGAGAACACATAAAATACCTCTTCAGTGATTTCTAAGAATGACCAACATTGTTACTAGCTTGATTCTCCAGGTTGAGCAATAATTAACTAAGTGGACTAAGTGGAATTGTGTACACTTGGGCAACATCTGTCCACTGCCTCCCCACTGCCTCCCTACTCCAGGCCCTGGTGACCACCATTCTCCTCTCTACTTCTGTGAGTCCACATGTGGTGGATCATGCAGCATCTGTGTCTGTGACCGATTCATTTCACTTAAGACAGTGCCCTCCAAATTCATCCATGTGATTGCAAATGATGGAACAGCCTTCTGTACTGACCTGAAGAGCATTCCATCCTGAGTAGGTACTGAAGTTTATCCTTTCTTCTACAGTGATATGTGGGCTAGTTCCATAGTTTGACTCTTAAGAACAATGCTGCAAGAGACACGGGAGAGCAGACAGCCCTTCATATACTGATTTCATTTTGTGGTTGGAACTTGGATTGCCAGATCAAAGGGTAGTTTTTCTCTTTGATTTTTTGAGGAACTTCCACCTTATTTTCCTGATGGCTGTACCAGTTTACAATGGTGTGCATGTTCTCGGTGTCCTTGCTAATACTTGTTAATAGTTTTCTCTTTTGCATAATAACCACTTCTAGTGTGAGGTTTAGACTACATCTAAGAAGAACATTGGATATTATGCTTTTCTTGGGTTAGGTACAGCTTTCTCCCTCTGCTTCTTCACCATGAACCTCCTCCAAGAGGCCTCTCAGTGATCTGATCTGGAATTGGCAGTGCCTCAGGTAGTCCTTTTCCACATGGCAGAGCCAATAGTATATGCATTTTCTAGCCACACAATGTAGCAATGAAAATAGTGCTCAAAACTATTTGAAGATGTGAGGATATGTTCATAATTTTTTCTCTGAGAGATAAAAAAATCAGATTACAAAATGGAATACACTCTGATTATAAATCACTGACTGTGCTATTGAAATTAGGGCTGATTTTTATTTTCTCATGTATGTATCTGTTTTTTCCCCAACTTATCTATAAAATTACTTAATTATTCTGTCAGAAAGTAATTTTAAGGAGTCCCTTTCAAGAACGCTACAGATTTAGAAGGATTCAGGAGTCAGGAGCTTTTTGAAACACCTGGATGCATCTAGTGGTTGGTCTGTAATTCCCTCTTTAGTTGTTGAACATGTATAGATTTAAAACCATTATTTTATGGTATCCTCCTAAATTTTACCTGATCAGTGCATCAGGAATGTCACTCACTAACCCAACACTAATTTCAGGTGAAAAAGTAATTGGACCATATCACATGATTCAAATTGAGGCCACCACTGTCAAAGCAGCACTGAGAACTGAGGCCCATCCCCCACAGGAGTGTGTAATGCACTTTAAGAGCACTGATTCTACCTCATTAAACATATGATGTGAATTCCCATATAGTTAAACTGGCTTCTGCACCCTCCATGACAGCCGGCCAGGCAGCCTGGCAAGTGATACTCAGCATAAGACACCCCAGACTGGCTTGGCTGGGAGCCACCAGAGCTCCTTTGGAAGGCATGGAAAGCATCTGTCTGCACACAGCTGAGCTTCCTCTATACATTTCAGCAGCCACAGTGGGTGGGCTGGCCTCCTTTGCCTGCAAAAGGGTTCAGTTGGCAACGTTTTGGGAATTCCCAAGGACCAGGCCATTGCAGTTCTTTACTGGTTTGTGTCTCTTTCAAAACCCTATGTTCAGCTGGTCCTGATCAGCCCAGGAAAGAGGTCACATGAGTAGGTCCCCTTGCATTCCAGCACTGGCACTGAGGTGCAACCAACACATCCCACTAAACAGAACCCTTCAGGAGCCAGGGAATGTCAACTTTCCAGAGTGGGAGGCTGAGGATTTCCATAAAGAGCTTCAATTTACCAAGCTTAAATTCAGAACTGATTGAGATACAACAAGCCAGTTTGTTGTACACAAGGTGTTATGTTCCTTACTTAAAGATCCTCTTGGGTAACAGGGCTGATATCTGGACCCAGAATCAGCTAGACCCTCCCAGAAATCGTAGGCCTTTCTGAAGTGGAGCAGCAACTCTGAGAAGTGTAGATGTGGCCGTCTGTACCCAGAACACACAGGAGTGTGTGCTCCCTGCAGAAGCTCATCCCCAGGAATAACAGGAGAGGGAGGCAGGGTGGAGACCTCAGGCTACCCCAGCAAGGACCAGGACCTAACTAAGGGTTACTATGGGGAAAGGACAAAGACAGTCAGCAGCAGCCCGCTGATAAGGGGAGAAGGGGTCAGGGGACTGGGCCTGCCCTTTCTTCCCCCAGAAAACTCACCAGTGAATTCTGTTATTCCTGCTCACCATGAGAGGAGATAGGGAGAGAGCAGAAAGGAGTCAGGGCTGGTGATCTGGGGCTATGGAATAGAACTTATGGGATGGGGAAGAAGTGCCCTCAGGCCCCAGCATGAAGGATGGCCAACATTTCTGTAAGTGAAAACTCAGAGAACTGAGGGTCAGTCAGCCACAAGCCTCATCCACACTTGGGCCTCAGTCTTCTCATCTGCTCTTTGTTCCCATACTTGCAGAGTATTTCTCTTAAGACAGACACTGTACTAAACAGAACTGAGGCAAAAAGATGGAGACAGCCTGGCCCTTCGACAGCGGGGGTGGAGAGGAGATGGTCATACGTGTGAGTGCTGAGGTTTCTAGAACCCCTTTAACCTACTGCGATTCTGAGCTTTTCGTAGCAGCCATCAGTGCAGTGGAGCAGATCCAGTCAAGGAAGACATGCAGGCACTCCTGAGACTGCTGGAGAGAAGCTCTTTGGCTGGTCTGTGAACAGCAGTTTGCCCTCAAACACAGAACCCTCCAATGTGGGTTTGCCAGGGTTGAAGCTGTTCACAAAACTATGAAAATCCAGACAAAGAGAAGGGTCATGGAGGTTGGGGTACAGGAATCAAGAAGCAAGGAATAAATATTGATTAGGAACCAATGTTTCTGAGAGGTCCATTGTCTGACATTGGGAACTTTTAGCATTCCAGTTGTTGAATGAGTTAATATGTGATTCATGAAAAAGTCATTATAGTTATTTTTTGAAAAATATTTTCAGGCCTCTCTCTGATCTCAAAGTCTAGCTAAGGTGGCTTATAAGGATGGGTAGAGGGCTGGCATCATAACTCCATGGTAGAGCCAGTGCTCAGCATGATAGATCTGCTAGATCCCCAGAGCCACAGAAAAAACAGGAAGAGTCTCGGCCCTCCTCTAGTTAGAATGCTGTTCTTGAAATCTGTGACACAACTGGACTGAATCTCTTTCCCTTCCCTGGACAGGCCACATGTTGTCTGGGCTCTATATTCCCAAACTTTCTTTGTCTTGGAGTCCTTCCCAATTCTCTTCTGACCCCACCCTCTTCCAGAATGTTGCTTCCCTTCATACTCCAGGAATTGCCTGGAGGTCCCTTGGCCCTCCTGGGAATGCCCCAGCTAATGTCCCTCTAGGCTCCCTTGATCCTGACCAGACCTCGCTGGGCACCTGTTTCCCTCCCCATCACTCACTCACGAGTGCTGCAGGAATGGGACACAGGTGTCCTCCCCATGGCTGCACCTTGGAGCTTGAGTAGAAGAATGAGTGGATTCATAATGCAGAGGTTTTCATCTTCATTTTAAGAATGTTATTCAATACTTAATGTCAGGCTGGAAATGATAGTGTACTAAGAAACACTGTGACCCCATGTCAGTGAGTAGACTGAGAACCAGAGAGAATAAGTGGCTGATCTGGGTTTACTGTGGATTGAGAGATGAGGCAAGAATCACGACATTCTCTTTTCAGATTCCTAGTACATGGTACTCATCTTTTGAGATAGTGAGAATAAAAAATTGATGTTCAATTGTCTCAAGATCATCCTGCCAGATGTGAAGATACGAAGTCACTCAGATGCTAACCTCCTTTACAACACTTCACTTTAAATGCAATTAGCTCATTTAAAGATGAGTGTATTTTCCAGGATCAGTGTTGCACGCCTGTAATCCCAGGTTTAGGAGGCTGTGGGGAGAGGGGGGCAGATCAGAAGTTCAAGGACAGTGTCAGCAATTTAGCAAGACCCTGTCTCAAAATAAAAGAAAAGAAAAAGACAAACTGGGGATGTGGCTCAGTGGTAGTGCACCCCTGGGTTTAATTCCTGGTACCACACACACAAAATCTAAGAATGCAGTTACACATGGGGATAGGTGTGCATGTGTCATGTGTACTATATATACTCATAAAACAAATGAATTTTAATTTTTCCAGCACATAAAATTCTGAACCTCCTTGAGAAGTTCAGATTTCTTTTAATTGATGCTCATTCTTCTGATACATCATGCTGTGCCTGACACAGAAGAACACATTTCTTAGATTCAGCTAAAAGTTCTTTCTATGGATTTTTAAAATGTTTATTTGTTGGCATATATTTAAGATAATAAAAACTTTGAAACTCTCACTTGATAATGTAAATGCTATGCCCAAAATTACATTTTAAAATAATAAATTAGCCTAAATTCTGTTGTCCTCCTCCTCCTTTGCTAAGGATTGGTAGAGTATTTACATTATATAAAAGACGGTATATCCCAGGGAATCTAAAGGTTGAGGCGGGAGGATCACAACTTTGAGGCCAGCCTTGGAAACTTAATGAGGGCCTAAGCAACTTAGTGAGACCCTCTTTCAAAATATAAATAAATAAATAAAACTTTGGGGATGTAGCTCAGGGGTAAATCATCCCTGGGTTCAATTCCCAGTTACAAATAAAAAAAAAGAGGATATGTTTACGTCCCGTGCAAGATATTTAAGAGACACAATTTTATTCAGACCCTACAGATTTCCCTGCATGGTAAGAATTATCATCATCATGGTAGAGAAAATAAAAGAAAAATTTAAGAGGTGAAACTTGCCAGGTTTTATGGGCAGTATTTGGCAGCACTGGACTTCAAATTCAAATTTTCTTATACCCAACTCCGTGAACTTTTCATCTCCTTTCTAGAATTAAGCATGAAACTTCCTTGTATTTTATCCATTCTCCATGACATCTTTAGGTGCTTAGATCCATGGGAGAAAATTACTAGGGAATATTTGGAAAGAGGTTCAACTCATGGATCTGGCCTGTCCCAACTAGTTGACCTTGGAAGAATTAATCACTCCTCAGGTGCCATGAAGCTACCAGATGAGACATACTGTTAGTTCAGGACTGGGAGGCTCCTGAATTCTCAGCTGTTTCTCTTGCCATCCAGCCACACAGCCTTGGCTGTGGAAAGCCCTGGCTTTCCACATTGATGACTATCAAAGCCATTGGGCAGCTGGGGTGTGAGCAGAATGGGGGCAGAGGCAGCAGGTGGGGAGGGGTGTGTTTTGCCCTGACCTGGAGAAACAATGTGATCCATCTTTACCCTCCCAGCAAGAAGTACTCCCTTGCTGAGCAGAACTCTCCCCTGCCCTGGATGCAGAGCTTCTCTTTGGCGACTGTATTGAATGCATAGAATGAAGGACTTACTCACACAAAACAGCCCTTGGGGATCACCCTCAGGTGTCTCATCCCCACACGCTGGACAACAGCACCACACTTGTTGAGACCTGAACTGGGACAGGCCTTAGGTAGGGCTTCATGTCCGGCAGCTGCCCATTTCCTCAAACCTATCCAGGGAGGCTGGTTGGGGACAAGTGACTCTGACTTTCTAAGCAACAAGATTGTGTGATGCAGGGTTAGAAGTGGCTGATAAGTAGTGAAGGAGCAAGAGAAAAATTGGACTCAGGGGTCCTGATTGCACAGCCTGAACTGTATGGTGCGAGATGCAGAGTACCTGCCCAAGGGGTACAAATCATGAAGTGTCATCCTTCTATATTTGCTTTCCCACTCAAGCACAGAGTGAGTGCTTGAGCCACCCACCATCCCAGGCCATCAGCCAAGCACCAGGTAAACACTGGGCTTCAGGTCCAGCACACCTCCTCTGGATGTCTTGTCTGAGTCTGTAGACAAAGTCTCTTTCCTCCCTCTGCAAGCATCAGGCCCACATCTGTGCAGGTGAATGATAATGTAGGGCTCCATGAGTGAGCTCACTCCATGAGCTCTGCCTGGCTAAGACTGCCCCTACTCTCCCTGGGGACTTGCCCATATCTCTGTCTTCTTCTCAGCCAATCCTTGGAGGACATCCATGGTGGAGTCCCCTCCTTCCCATTACCGTGGAGATTCATATAAGTTTTCTTTTCAGAGCGCTGGTGCTTTCTATACTCAGGAAGCACCTCTATGTCCACCTTGTGTGCTGGTATCTACAACTTACTGTCATTCTGATCAAAAGTGCACAGAAACTAAAATTAATATATATATCTCTCCTGTGCCAGAGGCCCTCACAGTGCCTTGGAATCTTTTATTCATTCTTCTTTTGAGTACACGTGTTTAAGCCTTGATCTGGCTCTTTATGTTTAAAAAAATCAGCTTTTATGCTATTTTGGTTTTTTTTTTTCTTGACTGAAAGTCTCTGCATTTAAAGATCAAGCCTCACTCTCCATTCGGCAGAACAAATATGGTGACTTTTGTGTTTGTGTTGGCTTTGGAGTGTGGGCCTCTCTTTCATCTCCTGATGAAGCTCAAGTTTTATGTCCTCATTTCACTGAGTGAAGTGAGAGAATCTTACAGAGGGTCCCCATGGGGACCTGGAGGAGGCCAGACTGCACAAAGGGACCCAGAACTCAGTGTGTTTTAAAGGGAAAGGACAGGAAGACAAGGTCACAGTATTTCCATCCTGGCTTGTGCGATTGTTGGACAACATGTTAAGTTGAGCATTATCTGATTAACACACTTAGTAGCCCTGGGAACTGAATGTTCAGATCTCTCACTTTTCCCTGCAGTCAGTCAGTGAGGCTGATCAGGATGAGGGAAGATGCCTACGGTCACCCAGAAGCCATGTAGAGTGGGCTTCGCAGCTGACACCCATTAGGCAGGGCCTTGATTCTCTCCTCTTTCTGCCATGCCTCAGTGACCAGCTCTGTGATGTCACAGACCAGGTTCAAGGTGGTGCAGACTGAGAGAACCTCAACCAGGCCCAACCTGCCCATGTCCCCTCCAGTCCAGGCATCTCTGTGATCGTGAGCATGCCTTTGCAGCCAGGCCAAGAGACTGGTCTCACCGTAGATGCAGGAGGTGGGACTGGTGCACAGGTGGTCTCTCCCTTCTTCCTGCAGCTGCACGTTTCTGGGTTCATGTCATGTGTCTGCTTAGTTTGCAGTGCAGGATTGGACCCCAGTCACCATGGCAGCAGCCACAACTCCATGAGCATCTTTTTCAGTCAGCTTCTTCACTGTAGTGATTAAAAGATCTGACAAGATCAATCACAGAGGAGGAAAAGTTTGTTTAAGGGCTCACAGTTTCAGAGGTCTCAGTCCATAGATGGCCAACTCCATTCCTCCAGACTCAAGGTGAGGCAGAACATCATCAGGAAGTGTTTGTCAGAGAGAAGCAGTGCATACAATGATAAGGAAGCAGGAGACCCACTCACCAGATACAAATATACAAATATATACCCAGAGCCACCCTGTCAATGCCCACCTCCTCCAGTCACACCCTACCTGCCTCCAGTTAAACCCATCAGGGGATTAATTGATTGATTGGGTAAGGCTCTCAAATTCCAATCATTTCTACTCTGAATCTTCTTGCATTGTCTTACATGTGAGTTTTTGGGGCACCTCACATCCAAACCACAATGGTACCCTTGCACTGCTGTCTGCTCTACTCTGCTCTATTCCCGCTCCTTCCTGTTCACTAGGTCACATGCCCCAATGAAGTGCTCACACTCAAGTTTTGTCTAATACTCAGCTTTCTACAGAACCCAGGCTGAATCAGAATTCAAATCAAAACTCAGAATCCATGTTTTTTAACCTTTCTATTGATTTCCAAGCTTGTCTGCCATTTGCATCCCTGGAGATATTTAAATAAAATATATTCCTGGACTGTCCCCCTGATCTAGTCATATTTATCTTCAGAAGAGATAAAATTCATGCTTTTACTTTGTTTTCCTATTTTCTTTATTTTCCTACAGAATCCAAACACCACTCTTAAAGAGACAAGGCTCCTCATTCAGTCTTTGACTGTGCTCAAAATCCAACTCTAGGTCTCTTTCTTTCTTCTGTGTTTCCAATGCCTACTACACTCTGGGATCATAGCAGACAAATGACAAAAATGTCTTGCTCTTCCCCATCCCTCTAAAAAAGGTTATTAATATGAATTATGAATGACATCTTTGGAGAAGAATCCAGGATCTTACTTCCTTGAAGAACAGCTTAATTCGAAAATCCAGAGAGTCTACCCTCTGAAATCTTGGCTCCTCTAAGTCACTTACTAGGTTGCTTATCACTAGCTGAGGTTTGATTACCTCCCCAAAGCTGGGACCCATGAGAAGAGACCCAAGGAAGGATAAGACATTGTGCATTGTGTATTAGATTCCTGGTTGGGTTGTAGGAAAGCACCACAGGTTTCAAAGATCATGCAGAGAAGTAAACACTTGCACTTGAGTTTCTAGTCCATCTTAAACTTTTCTGAGCTTTAGTTTTCTCAGTTGTCAAATGAGTTGAAACATTTCATCACTGAGTGTAAGAATGACATAAGGCATCATGCAAACCTTCTTTATAAGCCGTCACCTGATCTACATGTGCAAGCATTAATTCAAGAAGCTGAGAGTCCTTCAACCAGGAAGCTCATCCATCCAGCTTAGCAACTCTGCTCTTCCTGAAAATCCTGGAGAGGGCAAGTGACATTTTTCTAGCATCCTGTCACTTAATCTGGGACAGAAGCAGCTATTATTTTTCCACCAACTTCTTTTGCCAACTTTGAAAGTTGAGATGTGTTACACTTTCCCATCAGATTATTGTACTATTTTATAGAGTAAAATGATGAGAAATTGTACCTGGAACTCATTTGGACCATCCTCCGACATTCACCTTCAGAAACACATTTAAAAATGGTTACCTGTATGTTGTCCTTAAAATATTGAAAGCAGCATGATCCTGGAGGATGAAAATCATTTACTTAACCTTGATTATGTGATGATTAATATGTTAAGGAATGGTAAGTCTACAGACTATATATATATTTCCATGGAAAAAATTGTCCATTGATCTTTCAAGGAGGCATTGAAACTTTAAGTCAATAATCAAATTGTTTTTCTTCTTTTCTTTAATACACAAATGCTAATCTAATAGCATTGTGACTCAGAACAAATGTTGTGAATTTCTTGGTCAATAAGAACATAAAATTTAAGCAAAGGCATTTGATTTAGTATAATTCAATTCCATAAGCATTTACTGAACAACTTTCCTTTGCAATGTTTTGGGACATCATAGCTTAAAGAGTAACTGCTATAACCTTACATGAGTGGAATAGTCTAAAACGTTTTAGTTGCCTGTAAACACCGGTTGGGTTGTGTGGACCATCATAAATTCAATTTCAACTCTAACAACTGCTTGGAGAGTTGAACAATTGAGAGTTGAACATTATGGAAATAGAAGAATTGTTGTTATTTAGGGCGAGGGGTTCAAATTGATGGATCAAACATGGTTCCTCAAACCCAGTACTTAGGCTTTTCAAAAGTTGAATTCCTTCAACAAACCTACCACATGCTTTTTTTAACTTCTGCTTTACTGAAGAGCAAATTGAATCTTTGGGAGATTAAAAGTCCACCCAAGGTCATACAACTGGACAACCTCCCAGATGTCTGACTCCAAAAGCAATGGACTTTTGAAGCCAATGGAAGCCATTGAAGTAATGAGTGGAAAACCATCAACTCATCCAGATGCCACTGGAAGCTGAGCTGCTTCAGAAACAAGGCACTGTGACTCCTGCATGGAGCCCCATTCCTCTACCACCACAGAAGTGTGACTGCCAGTCTTCTTGCTGTATTTTTTGGCACATTAAAGCCTCACTCATTTACATCATGGGGTCTGGCAGAGGTTCAGTCATCACTCAATATCAATTCCATCCTTTCTCTGAACTGCAAAGAGTCATTTTTAACATAAAAATATTGCATAAGTCATTGAGTAGGAAGGAGATGCCATGCTCTGCAGAACAATTAGCCTGTGCCTACTCTGTGAGGGCAGAGGGGACTTCAAGTGACAGACAAGCCATGTACCCTCTGTGACCTCCAGCTTGTTCTGAGGTATGGTGAGATGACAGAACACCATTCTGGCTCCTCTGGGAAATCACTTTGCCTCGCACAGGTCAAGTTCCCACATCTGCAAAACTGGGCTAATATAAAGTGGAAAGAGTGTTCACAGAGATAGTGCAGGAAAATGACAGAAGGTGAGGGCTTTCACAAGTTCATGTCAACTCCCTTAGTAATTTGGCCAGTGATTCTCATCCACATACAGCCATCTGGGGCAAGTGCCACATCCAGGGTTGAGGCCATGAGTGTGCTTTAGGAAGTGTGCAGAGCTCTGGACAGTGGAGCTGGCAAGGCTCCATCCTGCTAATGTACTGTGTTGGTTTCTTGGAGCCTCCATAATGAAGTGGCTGAGGCTGGGTAATGCAAATAGGGGCCACTTACATCTTATGGTCTGGAAGTCTGAGATCAGGTTTTGGGCAGGGCTTGCTCCTTCTGAGGACTCCCTTCTCAAAATATGCATGGCTGTTCCCCTGTGTCCTCACATGGCCTTCCCTCTGTGAGTGTCTACATCCTAATTGCCTCTTTATATAAGGACACCAGATGTAGTGGGTTAGGGTCCAATCTAATGATCTCATTTAACATTAATCACCTCTTTAAAGACTCTGTCTCTAAACAGTCACATTCTGAGGCAATGGGATTTAGGATAACTTGAGTTTGGGAAGACCCATGACAATGATTGACCTCAGGTGATTACCTTGCCGAGTAAGTATTAAAATGGCAATAGTGATGTTTAAAGTTGTATCACCAATACAACAATAGCAATAACAATAATGTGCTTAAAGAAATTAAATTCAATGGGTACAATAAAAACGATTTCTCTCTGTTACTCAGGATAGTTGAACTGATGGCATAATGCCCAGGCTCAGTGGTCTACCATATCCAAGTAGTTTTCCAGGTCAGGTGTCTCTCCTTCCAGCAGTGACTCTGGAATCCAGCTCTTTCCATGACCAGAAATAACTCCATGTTCAAGTGGTAGCCTCAGGGATGCCCCAGAAGTGGATCCAAGCCTGGCAACACATTTGAACCCCTCACAGAGCCTTGCCTTCCACTAGCCCAAACCAGTGATGTAATCCACCTTGGGACAAATGGTCCCAGAAAGTAAGTCAGGGTGGAAGTCCTCTTCCCAGTGATCACTCTGCACTGTGGAAGTGGAAGACAAGCATTTGGTGGCAGGAAGCTGGGTGCATCAGTTAGGGTACTCAGGAGGACAGGGCAGAGGCATGTTCAAACTGGGGGATGAGGGCAGTGAAGGAACAACATAGAGAGCAATGGATGTTTCTGGGCAAAACCCAAGTGCATGGGTCACAGGGAAGGTTGGGGGGGTAAACCAGGGACCTTGAAGGAGGGACAGCCCTGTGCATATGGGCCTTCTCCAGGCACGGTAAGTGGGCCTGATCACAATACGCAGACACGGTGACTGCATCGCATGGAAGATGAGCAGAAAATACCAACTAGGTCCTCAGTTCCATCCAGCCTCCTGCTTTGCTGACTGCTGTTACCTGGGCCCAGAAACCAGGGGGCAGGAGGCATTGATGTGGCTCATGGGGGTGGCCTCAGGGTCCTGGGCAGATGGACAGGCTAGAGAGCACACAGGAGGACAAATGTGAGAAATAGAGCATAGCACAAGCACTATATTCTTAAAGAGAAAATACAATTAGACTGGGGGTCTTGAGAGGTCCACTGAGGCAGCTCCATGACAATTTTTGACTCTCTACTCTTTCTTTTCCAGAAGGGGCAGGAGGCAGGCACATGCTAGAAAGCTCTGTGCTATAAAGCATGCCTGCCAGCATGGAACCAGCACAGATTTCTGTTGACAGACTGAGAGGAGGTCTGTATTAAGAGACTTCTGAGTGTATCTCTGTTCCACAGCATCACTGCAAGGCAACATCTCCACTTTAAAGAGCTCTACTTCCTGGTTCTCCCTTCTTCAGTCATCATGCCCCCAGCAGTGTCTACCATCAACAGTATGCCCCAAGAAATCAGGACCTTCAGCCCTTTAGGAGATCCAGGGAGACGCATCATGCAACTGTGCAGAACCACAAAGGTACACCCATAGTCAAAAGGACACACATAGTTTATAATGACACAGAAGGCACACTCCAAGCTCAGGCATCAGGCACGCTCCCAAACATTGTTCCTACAAATCTCTCTTGCTTCACCAACACTCCTTTCAAATAAGGAGACAGAGGAGGTGGAAAATGAAATGATTCATTCTGAACTTTCTGAGTTATTAATGGCAGGAACAGAATTGTGAGGCATAGAACTTGCTTCATTCTCTGCACTCCCCATCTCAACACATACATACAGTCTCACTCTCACCCACACCTACACCCTCACACCTACACACTCACACACATGAGTGGCCTCCAGCTGTTGAAGGATGTCTTCCTGATTCCTGTCAAAGTCCCCTTTACCTACTAATACAGCAGTTGATACCACAGTGGCTGGATCACAGGGAGTGCTTAAAGCATAGACCCTTCCCTTCAGTCCTGCACATATGTGAATGAGCCTTATCAAAAACATGTACATGCACACACACACACACACACACACACACACACACACACACACACACACCTTGGATCTCCAGATGTGCCAGAATGATGATCCCAACCTTCTTCCTACCACATTTGCCTGAGAACTGAGCAAGAAAGTTGTATTAGTCAGCTTCTCATCACTGTGACTGAAATGCCTGACAAGAACAATTTACAGAAAAATTTTGTTTAGGTTATGGTTCCCGATGTTCAGTCTATGGTTGGCCAACCTCAGTGTTCTAGGTCAGAGTGAGGCAAAACATCATGGCAGAAAGGTGTGGTGGAGGAAAGCTGCTCAGTTCATGGCAGCCAGGAAGCAGAGGGTGATCCAGGAGGACAGATAAGATATAATACCCAAGCCCACATCCTGGGTGAATCACTTCCTCCAGCCACACCCTACCTGCCTATAGCATCACCCAGTAACCCATTAAAATTATTAACCCACCAAATGGTTTAATCCACCGCTTAGGTTACAGCTCTAATAATATGACCATTTCACCAATAAATATTCTTGAATTTTGTAATACATGATCTTTTTAGAGGATACCTCATATCTAAATCAAAACAAGAAGGAATAGCTATATTGAGAAACCAAAATGGACCATTACCAGGATCTTCTCTTTCTTTCTCTTTCTCTTTCCACACCTCAGCACCTTCACTGAATTTCATTGCTGTTATTAAAATCTCTACTTATCTCCAGTAAGGTGGCAAATTCTAAAATTAGGAAGTTTGTGGTCTGCATTTCTGAGGACATATTCTATGATTTCACTGGGTGAATTCCTATGCTCAGATCTATAGACCAGCCAGTTCACCAGGACTAATTAAAAGTAGCCATTTGGACAAGTCATGTCAGGAAGTTGGGAGAGAAGACCTATGTTTTCACACAGGCAAGCTGAAGCAGGAACCCTGCCTGGAAGCCCCCATTAAGTTCTAGACACCTTTACTGTGAAGCAGAGCAGGGTTCTCTTCTGCTCTTCTCATGCCTCCCCTCTCACCACAAGGAATCAAGAACAAAATAAGATTTAGCACCAAGTGAGCAGCTGCCATCTTCTGGGATACAGCTGCTTGGTGCAGAATGTTAGCCTTCCTTTATAGCAACCCCAGACATGTGTTCTGCATTATATTAGTCTGTTTTCCTTAATATAACAAATATTCAAGAGAATCAATTAGAAGGAGAGAAACTAGTTGGAACTAAAGTTTGGTTCATAGTTTCAGAGATTTTAGTCCATGATAGTTGACCCATTGCTTTAGGTCTTTGGTGGAACATTATTGTTGGAGAATGTAGCGGAGCAGAATGCTCACCTCAGGACTGAGATACAGAAGAAAGAATGAGGAAGAAGCCAGTATCTCAGAGTCCCTATAAGGCCACCCTGCAATGACCTGAAGACCTCCCATGGACCATGCCTTTTAAGGTTTCCACCAACCCTATTAGCACCAACCTGGGGCCAATCTTTAAGACATAGGCCCTTGGGGTTACTCTATATACAAACTATTTCATGTCCACTTTAAAGGTAGGGAATACACAGGTCAGAAAACTCTAGAGACCTGTTAAAGGTGCTTTAATAGGAATGCATGGTGACTCTCCCAGTGGATGTGAGGTTTTGACTCTAACCCAGTTTCTTCCACTGCAGAACAAGAGTGCAGAGAAGGGAATCAGCCCAGTGAGGAAGGAATGAAGGAGGTGCAACCATCTCAAGAGCGCATGTGGGGACAAAGTGAGCAGCAGTTTCCTGAAAATCCTAATTGTCATTTCTTTGGATGAAGAATCAACCTAACAAAAAGTGATGTTGACACTTTGGCTATTATTGCAGGGAAAGAAATGACCATAAGGAAAGTGTCATGAATCAAATTTGACAGATTGGTTACAAGAGTTACTGTGAGTTAAAAATGAAGAACACACATAATTAGAAGTAAAGTGAGATCCCTAAAGTTTGCACAAGTCCCAACTCTAGAAAAGGCTCTGATATTAAAGGAAAAAAATGTGCAAATGAGCAAGAATGCTAATAAGGCAAATATTTATTTTCAGTAGGTCCTGGAATCAGCACACCTCAAGGACAAAAGTCTTCATGGTTGATGAAGAAATCACACTGCAGACAAACATATCTGGGAAACAGATTTCTTCAACTAGGTGCCAAAATCTAGATATGGTGACATTTGAATGGGCCCAAGCAGAAAGCAAAATATAACAACAATGACAATGGCATTAGTAATAATATCTGTATACATTTATATATATATATATATATATATAATAGATAGATAGATAGATAGATAGATAGATAGATAGATAGATATAAAGTTTTCCCAAAGGAGCTAGACCCAGCTCCGTCTTTCCTTTGCTTTCTTTCTTCTGGTAGTCCTTCCTGCCCACTGCCTACCTCTCCCTTCCTTTCCTGATTGGTTGTATTATAGGTACTTTCTGCCAAGGGCTCTTGATGTGGACAGCTCAGATAAGATACTGACCTTCACAGAGCTAACCCTCCAATGTGGGGAGGTGCATTTGAAATAAATAATTTTAAGTAACAATTTTTAGACTATGATATGGAAATAATCAGATGAAATGACAAGATTGTGATGAGTCAGAGTCAATTTTGGAGACACTTAGTGCAGGCCTCCCTGGGGAGATCACATAAAAACTCAGAGAGTCAGTGGGGAAACATCCTGGAAGGGTCAAGTTCCTGTGGCTACTGTCACAAAGTGCCACAAACTGGAGGGCTTAAACAACAGAAAGTTAACATGTCACAGTTCTCAAGGTCAGAATCCAAAATAGAAGTGGGGTTGGAGTCTCTGTTGGAAGGATCTGGGCCCAGCTGCTCTACTAGCTTCGGGTAGTGTCAGCATCCTTGACTTGTAGATGGCTGTCTTATCCCTGTGCTTTCACCTTGTCTTCTCTTGTCTATGTGCAGATGCCTGCTCTTATGAGGACACAGTCATATTAGTTTATGACACACCTCAAAAATCTCACCTGAACCCAGGTCATCTGCCAAGAATATTTACAAGGTCATATTCACAAGAACTAGGAGTCAGACTTTGAAATCTTTCTTGGGAGGGACACTATTGAATCCATAACAATGGATGAAACCTCTTGTTAAGCAGAGGGAACACTAAATGCAAAGGCCTTGAGATGGGAGAGCTTTTAAACATGTATGTCTTTTCAACAATGATTCCAACATTCATTTGAGAGTACTCTTGTGCCCATCCAGATGTGATGGCACACATCTGTAATTCCAGCTACTGGGGAGGCTGAGCCAGGAAGGTTGCAAGTTCCATACCAGCGCTGACAACATAACAATACCCTGTCTCAAAATAAAATAAAAAGGACTGGGGATGTGGTTCAGGGGAAGAGTATCCCTGGGTTCAAACCTAGGTATAAATTTTTAAAAAATGTGTAGACATGATTTCCACACAGGACTGAGGCTGCAGAGGAAGACCACTGGCCTGAATTCAGACACCTGCTGTAGGACCACCTACTCTTCAAGTCTGAGGACTCGTCTCTCTGACACTCTGAAACTTTCCCTCACGTTCCAGGAATAAAAATTCATAACACCTCTCTCCTCAGAGTATAAGGTGTTAATGAGCATGAAAGTGCTTGCTCAATGCTATGCCATATGAAATAATATGATTTTTAAAACTCTGTATGCACAGAAATGAATTCCAATCCTGTCGAATAACTGGTTCATGTTAACTATTGGACAGAACAGAATTTGTTTTAATATACATTCTGGCACAGAATTCAGCTCTGCTGCCTACAGAATTGTTTTTTGGTTATGCTTGGAATGCTGCTTTCTAAGGATCTGATTTTTTTTCCTTTCAATTTGACTCCTGAAGTCCTGTAGGAGATAGAACAGAGCATGATGGGAAGAAAACAGCCGCTGGGCTGGGAGGCCAGGGATTGAGTTCTGGCCCCAACACTTCAGGAGGTCTCTGGTGAGTCACTTAACCTGCCTCTAGACCCAGAGTCCCCATCTCTAGATAGTAGCAGAAGGTAAGAGTAGAACCTACCTCAGAGGGTTCTGGGTGAAATCAATGCTGGAGGCACGTGGAACTGTGCTGGAGAAACAGAGATGGGCCTTCCTTCACCACACATGCTTTGTTTTATTTCATTAGCTATCACTTCCTTTGATCTATTTTGCCTGACACTCCTTTTTTTTTTTGGCTGATCTCCCAATTATTTCAATAATAATGATAACACCCACATTCGAATGGTGATGGCTTACCAAGTGATTTTTTATCTTCTATCTCACTGACATGCACTCCCCCGTGTGTGCAAGGTGACCACCACACCCTGGGGAGGCTGCAGTCTGTGCTGAATGCCTGTGGGTCCGGATGCCAGGGCAGCCAGTGAACTGGACTGGATTCTGCTATGGAGCCCAAGTTCTGATGTTGGCACACCATGTGCTTGTGAGCAGAGCTGACCCTCACATTGAACAACAGCTCCCTGTCCACTACATGCCCACATTACCCTGAGTGCCCAGCATACAGTACAGCAGCCCCTTTTATCTGCAGGACCACATCTCAAGACCCCACAGGGGTAGATGTCTGAAACCACAGGCAGTACCAAACCCTATAGGTTCCAGGTGCTTTCCTATACATACCTACCTATGATCAAGCTTTAATATATATGTCTGCAAATTAAGAGATTAAAGCAGGTAATATTAGAGTAGAGCAATTATAATGACATACTTTGTCATAAAAATTATGAGAATGTATTCCCTCTCACAAGACTTCTTATTTTGCTAAAATCTTTGGGTTATTTTTAGTTAAGGGGACACTACTATGATGCATTTTGTCCTCAGAAATCTCTATGTGAATTTATTATTATAAATTATTATTTAAATTATGATTTATTATTATCCCCACTTAATGTGGGCACTCAAATGCACAGAGAGACTTAGTGGCTTGTTGAAACAGCTCAGCTGGGAGGTGTCTGTGTCTCTTGTAGGGCTGACTCACAGCTGTGAGAGGAGGACTGTGCCTGGGTTGTGCTCATGTTGATTTCTACAGTTCTGTTTCACACCCTACTTTACTCTGTTGTGTGACCTTATGCTGGAGGCTGATCCCCTCTTCCCAAATATGAGTTTGGAACACAGAAATGTGGTGGGGGTGACGTGGGGTACATTTTGCAGCTGGGTTGTAGGCATTGGAAGCTCCCACTTTCACAAGCCGGGAGCATGGCTTCTTGGGAACCCGCTGTCAGGCTGAGGCATAAGCAGATACTTGGGGAGATCCACAGTGAAAAAGATCAAGACCCCTGGACAACAGTCCCAGCTTTGCCCCAGGCCATGTTCTGAGCTCCAACTTCCCAGAGAACAAGAATTACCCCACAGAATCACCAAAGAGTGTAAGTTATTATTGTTTTAGGCCAATAAGATTTGGGATGCTTGCTCTGCAGCAATCAATACTCAAAATAGTGCCAGGAGCTTCATTATTATTTCATAAAAATAATCATGACTATTGGTTTAGTTGTATTAAAGAACCAGCTTCTCAGGACTGGCAAATTAATGAGTGAAGGCCTGAACTCTGGTTTCCTGACTTCAAAGTTCATGCTTCTTCCTCTCCACCTTCATATCTACAGTGTGAGTCCATATCAGACGCTCAGCTACAATCCCACCATCACCATCACCATCACATCCCTCTGGGCTGTGCCAACAGCCTGCAGAAACAGCCGCCCAGCTTCCATGTCACTCTCCATGCACTGCCTGGTTGCTCTTCTTGGAAGTGCAAATTCAATTATGTCACCTCTCTACTCAGTGGCACCAAAGCAAGAATGCCAAGAATCAGGTCCCACACTGCTGGATCTGGCCTCCCTGCTTGTGTGCCCAGTCTCAGGCACTGCTGCCCCTCCTCCTGACCCTCGGAACCTGCACTTGCCTTCTCCCTCTCTTTGTTCCCATCTCCATCCAAATGCCGTCTCTCACCAGCCACCCTCCTCTTCCTCTACCTTTGACTTTTTGCCAGGAGTTGATTCATAGCTTCACATCTGTATAGATACATAATTACATGAGTAATATGCAGTTATTTCTGCATTTTCTTTTTCTAAATTTGATGAAGCAAGGGCCTGTGCTTGTGCTTTTATCCTAGGTCTCCTACTGCCTAGAATAAAGGAACCTATGGGTCTAGAATTCCCTAAACCCTTTTCTGTGCTGTGTTTGTGTGTTGGCTGTGGTTTGGAAGCCTGGCTGGCCTGCATACAGCAGAATTCCCTGTGTTCTTGCTGTCATCTACCTGGTCAGCGGGGCTGTGTGGGCGAGTTCTCTCTACTCTGGGTCTTGTGCGTATGTGGTGTGGGGACCCACTGTGCACTGGTTTTTCCCTGGTGATTGAGTAACTGCGTGACTGTCCACATCTCAGGAGCTTTATCTCCCTTCTCTTTCTGGATTGTCTGTCAAAGTGTTAACAAGGAAGGACACAGCTCCAACTGCAACATGACCTTAATCAGAGGATGGTTGGCTCCAGATCTCTGAGTGTCCTGTCTCCCAGCACAGTTTTCAGAGTAAGAACAGTGGAAACACCAAGAGCTGGATGGTGCTGTCACCACTGAGTGGGTGAAGCCATGGGCTCCAAGAGGCCCTGGTGTGCTTGAGCTGCACTTAGTAGTCATGGCAGAGCTGCATGAAACCCAGGCTCCTTCCCTGCACAGCCAGTCCTCCCAGAGCTCGGGCTGTCTGCCAACACCTGCCACGGGGAGCATGGCACTATGCCACCACCTGCAGAGTTCCTCAGGGCGTCTTCTAGAAGCATTTCCTCCCAACTCTGAATCCTCCTGAATGTTTTGTCTGGCCATGCTAGACTCCCTATTACAGAACAGTGCTTTCAGGAAAGTGGTCACTAGCCACAGGTGACTAATAAGCACACAAATGTAGTTAGTTTGAATTGAGATGTGCTATTAAGTTTCAAACGCACACCATATTTTGGTCTTAGTAAGAAAAACATATACAAAATATCCCATAACACTTGCATTGAGAGTATAGCAGCCTGGTCACTAGTTAGAGGGCCCTCATCCTTCTGCTCTGTGTCTGGCTTTTCCAGGGACAGCAGCAGACACACCATGGCTGGCAAAGTAGCCCAAGACATTGACAGTAGATTAAAGGAAAAGGGTTGAATGATCGGACTGCTCTAAGTGCTCAGAGAGGAACCACAATGACTGCCAGGAAGAGAGCTCCCTCGACCCGCAGGGTGAACAGACTTTGAGGCCAGGACCTTCCAGAGCAGTGGAGCCTCCAGAGATGGAAGCTTCCAGAAATCCACTTAGCTGTTCATCTTCCTTTCCAAAAGTTGGCAAGGGAGGTTGCCTGGGATTTCAGAACCAACATGAGATTTCACAAGGCAGACCCTGGTGAACTTCAGAGGCTGGCAGATCTCACCCATCAGGTTTGTTGGGAGATGCTAATCTGTGTGCCATCCCCACTGGGAGGGTCACCACCATGTCCAAAGGCACCCAGGTGGGTCACCCAATACAGTGGCAAGTGAGAGTAGTTTGGCACTTTTAGTAAATTCTAGAACACTTGGGTTTCATCTCTGATGTTTTTCATAAGAAATTGTTTCACGTATGTTCCATTTGCTCCATTGTGTTATTCCATCTCTCACTCCGGTTGCACTCGAAACGTGACTGTTTACAGACCTCAGTGATGTGAGGCCATTGCTCAGGGGTGACAGGTGGCTCACATGCAGAGGGTCAGGAGATATTTTCATTCCTCATGCTGCATGTTTCAGCAGGTTCCTGGCTTGCTGGGTATCTACCCAGGTGCTAACTTTGATAAACGAATGCATACAGAGTCTTTTCATGATAGAACTGGCTGCGACTTGACCCAAGTGTTTAGCAACTGGGGTGTTAAATCTTACCATGCATCACTGTGATGGAAGGTGGGATTTTTTTTTAAGAGTCAAAAAACAAATCTTAACCAAGGTGTAACCTTGTAGTTTCCAAAAACATAAATAAATACAACAAAAGCAAGGTATTTTGGTATCTATAGAAGACACTATGTGCATTTGTGATAGCTACTTCCACATTTTGTAATTTTAACATTCTTAAAGACCTATATTCAAAACATATCATATTGATTGAAAGCAGAAATGATACTTTGAGTGTACTGCCCAACATGAACATATTATTAAATTATTTCCTCCTGTTTCTTTGTAACCGTAAACTTCTCCTGGACAGCACTGCTATAGAAAAACCATCCTCCTCATCCCCTGAACTTGCAAAGAGCTTGACCTTATACATTCAATCAAAGTTTTGCCTCAGTTTCTGTCAGTTCTCCTTGCCATCTTGGAGAGTATCCACATATGGTATAGAAGCCACCCCAATCATGTGGCACAACCAACTTGTCCAGCATGAGCCATGTCATGGAATGTATGGTATGTACCTTCCCCTCTCCTCACCTGATTTCCTGGTGCTGGATGACTTCATTCATGGAAATCTCATGCATCCTTTAAAATCATGCAGTATGCCATTTCCTCCACAAAGCCACAGAGTTTCTCCAACTTACTCCTGTATATCCTGCTTACTGTGTGAAGCAAAAAAAAAAAAAAAATATATATATATATATATATATATATATATATATATGAATCACAGATCCAAAAACATCTCAAGAGTTTTCATTTTATAGATAGGAATACTGGCTATTGGCCCTATTGAGGTCATTATTTAATTGTCAGTGTCTGAAATATCAGAGAGTAAATGGATCAAAAAAATCTGTCTAAGAGAATGAGAATTCTAAATAGGTCCATGATCTGGGTAATCAATTGCTTCCTTAAAGTCTTGTGGAAAGGGAAACCTTAGCTCTCAGTTCCAAAACCCCAGAAAGGAGACCAATCTTTCCACATTGGAAATGAAGCTTTCTTAACACTAGGGTCTACATGACATTTTTCTCAGGGGATTTGTGGGAATAGGAACTTAATCATCTTGCATTGACCTTGGACCAGGTCACTGCATGAAAGAGGAACACGGTTTTGGAGGATCTTTGGTTTGCAGAAATTATAGAACATGTTCAATATGATGTCATTTGTCTTAAGAAAAGAGTCAAAATGGGTCAGTTCAATGTAGTACCAAGTTCAGATCTAAAAATAGAAAATCTGGAGTGAGGCCCAGTTTTTCTTTGTAAAAGTCACTTGACATGCCAAGTTCTTCATAGGCCAAAGGAGGATACAAATGATACACAGATGAATGCAATTCAATAATTTGTATCAGTTACCTCTTTTGAATCTTACAACAACTTCTTAGGATCAAGGACTATCAATTGCTTGTTCCTTCTACAGGAAGTTCTTCAATTCTGAAAACTGCCTGTTATTTTTCATTATGTAATCTGGATACAGTCAGTGGTTGACACATAATAGCTTCTATGAATGTCTGTTGGCAAAATGAATATCCAATAATCATCTTTAAAATATGCCTTCCCCTTACATAGCACATGAGTGAGTGTTGAAATGTGTTAACATTTACTGCCCCATTTTAATCAATCAAATAAATGGCCACCATTACATAGGATGTCAATAAAATTATTGAAACCACAGTCATTTCTGAAATCAACTGCATGTTTAATGCCAAAGAAAGATTAGCAATTATATTCTTGCAGACAGTGATGTTTGCTGATTGCAAACTAGGCTAGTCGCTATTCTGATGCAGGGTCCAGGTATAATATCACATGCCTTGAAATTTACTAATTACCTTGAAGTGACCCCTGTGCTGAACTTTAAACTCACACACCCAACTCCCTATGGGGTATTCCATCTAGTCACCCAAAAGGCATTCCAGGATTAAAATGCTGTGCTGAGATCTTGTTTCTCCCCTCAGTGACCCTGTCTTAGTAAATGACAACTTCATTTATTAAGTTACTCAGGTAAAGAACCTTACACTTATCCCTGATTGCCCTCTTTCTATTAGTATCACTCACTTTAAGCATTTCCTTAGAGTTCTGCTTTGACAAATACCTAGCATCTGATGATTTCTCTCATTCTCTATGACTACCATCAACCCCAGTCACGATAAAGTCTCTTCTGTACTGTAAAAATAGTCCTAATGGCTCTCTCTCTGCTTTGACCCTTCCTCACCCATAGTTAAAATATCTGGTTCTGTCACTTTTCTCTTGTGATTTTCCATATTTCTAAAACTTACACTGAATCTGCTGTGTCTCACTGGATGCCATACCATTCCTCATGTGCATCAGGAAAATTTTTTCTGAGGGCTTTCATTTGTACTATTTTCCAGCCTGGGACTTGGTCTGTCTTGTGCATGCTGAACTTCTACTGCCTACAGTAGTGCCTGGTCTGTGGGTCTCACTCAATGAAACCTGCACAATGTTAGCTAGTTTTGAAAAATATCATGAATAGTCATTCATTTATTTATGCATTCAACCACTTATTTAGAAGTTATGGTGTCAGACACTGGGAATAAAATCTGATTATAAAAAAAAGGATCTTCTACTCGGAAACTTTTATTTTTTGGAGAGATAAGCATTAAATATATATGCAATAAATTAAGAAATTACTTAATCAATGAATATATGGTATAATCCTGAGATGAAATAGTGAGGTAGGGAATGGGGCCCTCTGATGCTGTAAGAATCCAGGTAGCAAGGGATGTTGGTTTTCCAGGGTTGCCATAACCAAGGACCACAAACACAGTGGAAATGCATTGCTTGTCATTCTGGAGGCCAGATGTCTGTTATCAGGGTGCCAGTAGTGTTCGTTTTTTCTCAGGCCCTAAGCAAGGATCTGTTCTGTGTCTCTCTCCAAGCTCCAGGGAACTCACTGACAATCTTGAACTTTCCTTGTTTGAAGTTGCACAGACCCAATGTCTGTCCCCATCTACACAAGATGCTCTGTCAGACCCAATGACTCTTCTGATTATGACTACATCTGCAGAGAACTATTCCCAAATAAGATCATAATCTGAGGTACTAGAGAATAGGACTTCAACATATTGGTTTCTAGGTGACATAATTTAATCCACAACAAATAGAATGGAGGTTTGGATCAGTGAAGCTTGGCAGGAACCAAGGCTTTGAAGCTAAGTCTGGAGGAAAATATGTCCAGATTTATGGATGACTTTGATGTGACAGATAAGAGTTACCCTTGATCTCATGTTTATACCTGAGTTAGAAGCTCTGGAACTGATCACAAGAAAGACTGAGGAGGAAGCAGATGCTGTTTCTTAGGAGAAGGTGTGCTCTAAATACCTACAAAGATATAGATAGAGATACTGTGCAGGTAGCTGGACACATGGGTCTGGAGGTGAGAGCAGTAGTGAGAAGGATTCTAAAATTTTATTCACCAAGTATCAATGGTGTACCAAGCCTCAAGGTGTTGGAGATGACCCAGGGATGTAAGACTGAGAAAGAAAGGGGACCAGGACTGGAAATCCTAGCAAATTTTCACATTGAGAGAAATAAAAGGACCCTGTAAAAGGAACCCATGATGAGCATCCAGTGAAATCAGAAGAAACATAAGAGTTCATGGTATAGCAGCAGAGAAGAGGCAGCTTCCAGAAAGATGGACAGGTGGGATGCACCCCTACCCATGGGAGGTAGAGAAGTCTAAGACACAAAAGTGTTCACAGAGCCTGGCAACATAAAGGACATGGACCACCCTTGACCAATGCTCTCACCATTGATGGACAGAAGCCAGGCTGGAGGATACCAAACTGGAGGTAAGAAAATGAAGTTCTTCCAAACTCTCAGCATAGGAAAGCAATTGATGAAGCAATTACCAGAAGAGAAAATTCAGGCCAAGGAAGGATTTCCTTTTCTTCTTTTAAGGTTGCTTATATTCTGGTGGAAATAATCCAGTAGAGAGGAAAACATAAGATTGGTTTCATAGTGGGGCGGTAGCTCTGAAGAAATTCTTAATATCCCTTAACACAGATGAGAAGAATGAAGCTTTCAGATACTAAGAAAACCTCTTCAGTCACACAGCCTGGAAGTGAAGGAAGCAGGTTTGAAACCCAAGCAGTTACACTGAAGCCAGTCAGTGCCCGCCTTTCATTGTATTACTTTATTTTCTGCAAGAAACAATTTCCCCCAATTATTCATGTTAAAAATGGGGAGTGTTTTTGTTCATAAATTTGAACAATTTTAGACAAATATCCTATCATTTATGTTTGCTTTGCAATGTGACAAGAAATAATCATTGATTATGAAGTCTTGATTCTTCGTGAATTAAGTGACTAATGGAGGCCAAGCTTTCAGGGACAGAATTGAAGTCTGGTGGGATGTTGACTCAGACTCTATACAGGCTTCCATTTGGAGAGAGCAAGTGGGAACCTCTTTCTATGAGCAGAGAAGAAGGATCTTGGCAAAATAGAAATGTTTTCCAGGAGGCAAGGCAAATTAAACATAAGTAATGGTCATAGATTAAGAACAGAAGCTTAAAAGAAAAACTAAATGTGTGTGTGTGTTTGTCTTTTCTAAATAGCATTCAGAAATCATTTTACTTTGAGGGACTTCACAGTAAAGAAAAGAAAAATATAATAGTTCTCCTCCAGTTATAAACAGAGATGAATATGTAGATGGCAATCGCTGGTACCATTTAATTAGGGATAATGAAATTAATTTAATTTGAATTCAAGACTGTGCTGTTTTCACCTTTGTTTTAACCTAGATAAAATCTTGAGAAAAAATAGCAGAAGTTAAATCATATAAACTGTTTCTCTAATAAAGGTTTATAATTTAAAGGAACTAATAAATGTAATTGTTTTGCTAGTCCAGGTTCTCTCAAATTTTCATCTTCTTTTTTCTTATTTTTGCTTTTAAATCTTCCTTAAGCTCTTTAAAATAGAAACTGCATTTCCCTGGAGACAGCTAAGCAAATTTCTAGCCAAGATATAACCTTGAATATATTAAATCACCTTAAAAACAAAAATTTCACAAGAGGTCAAAATAAGCATCTCTGTATACTCATAAATAAATTCTTTCAAGTAAATACCATTTATATATAAACTTAGCAAGTGGTAAAAACAGCTTCCCTAACAAGTGAAAAAGAATTCCTCTCTTTAAAAATGTTGGTGTTCATTTTCTGACTCTCTTCCTGCTGAGTACCTCAGTGAATCTCAAGCTTCAGGCTGACAGTTTGCAAAGAGGGGAAACTGCATGGCTCTGTCTACCTTACCAGAATTTTTTTTTTTTTTTTTTTAGTGCTGGGGGTTGAACCCAGGGCCTTGTGCTTGCAAGATAAGCACTCTACCAAATGAGCTATCTCCCCAGCTCCCAGAATGTTTTGAGAATTCAATCAAGTGGCAAATAAAAGAGAATGCTCAACAGGTCATCAGAGTCCCCTTGGCTGTTCCCTGAAACAGCAGCTTTGGTGGCAGGAGGCCTGTGGTCTGCCGTATGTCAAGGTACTCTCTCACATTCATTTCTCTGACCAATTTCTTGATATGGAGAAGTCATCTCAGGCTTTCTGGTGACTGCTAAGTGCTCCAACTTCCCCAGTCTTTAGAAAGTCACCCTCATCATGGGAACAATGATTTAGAGATTAACATGTTTAAAAAAAAGAAGTCAATGAATTTTTGTGGGTTTGGGGTTTGTTATCAGTTAATGGTATCCAGTGACACTGACACAGGGACCTCAGTTCTGAAACCAGGGCAATCTGAAGTCTTGAAGGAACTCCCTGATGTGTTATCTGGATACCAAGAAATGGTTTCAGGAAGTCATTTGTAGCTCTGATCAATTTGGGAGAGGCTGAGATTGAAGAGATGAGAGATCATTTCCTGAAGCCAAGTTTAAATATCCCCTGCCCAGCTGGAGCTGTGGACAACTCTTAGGACAAGACTTCAGTGTGGTTTGCCTTTTACATCATACACATATCAGCTAAGGCCAAGCCATGCTCAAAGTTTGCTTCAAGTGAGTAGGAAATAGGCATTGCTCTTCCAAGATGTCCCCAGATGTTCCCAGATGTTCTGCATATTTCCATGGCAGATCACATCCTTCTATATGTGTGTCCTTGTTCTGCTGGCATTTCTGCCATCCTTTCGTGAACAACCAGCCACAGTTCTTCTCTTTCCTACTCTGCAATATATCAGGTAAAGAAACTACTCCCTTTACAATTTGCGGCATGGTGTTCTTTAGTGGGTGCTATGATTATTGAATGTGTGGTGTCCCCATAAAACTCATGTGTGAGGGCTGGGGAGATAGCTCAGTCGGTAGAGTGCTTGCCTTGTAAGCATGAGGCCCTGGGTTCGATCCCCAGCACCAAAATAAAAAATAAAATAAAATAAAATAAATAAAAAAACTCATGTGTGAAACAATGCAAGAATGTCCAGAGGTGAGAGGTAAAATGATTAGACCATAAGGAGATCTAACCTAATTGGTGGATTAATCTACTTGAATGGATTAAGTAGGTAGTAAATGTGGGCAGGTAGGGTGTGGCTGGAGGAAGCAGGTCACTGACAGTGTACCTTCAGGTCCAGTGACATGGAGTCAGCCAACCACGTCCTGAACCCCTGAAAGCATGAGCCAAAATAAACTTTTCCTTCTGTCTAGTGTTTTGGTCACAGGGACAAAATCTGACCAGTACAGTGGGTGTGGCACATGGAGGATTTCCTATTCTTTACAAAACATCCCTAATTGTGAAACTCTTTCAGTATACACCACCTGGCTGAGCTCCCTTTTGTCCATGTAGTGTCCCTCCTAAATTCCCTGCCTCATTACTCAGGAGGATTCTGCTCCACACTAACCATCATAGGTATGGTGACTCACATGCTTTGTAGACCCAGAATTCTCACTCTGCTCTTCCCTCTCATGGCCCCAAAGGACTGGCCGAGACTGTGACCCCACAGGGTCTTCTCCCCACTTCCCTCCAGTGTCTACAAGGTGGGGGAGCAGTGTGGGGTTTAATTTTCCTTCTTACAAAGATTACCATTGTAAGAACCGAGAAACCACTCTGGACATGGGAACTCACATAAGAGAGTTTATTAACCAAAGAGGCAGAGTGCCTCCCTGCAGGGTAAGAGAAAAAATGAAATATAAAGAGAGAGAGGGAGAGAGAGAGAGAGAGAGAGAGAGAGGAGAGGAGAGAGAGAGCGCACAAGAGAGAGTGAAAGCCAGGAGGAGAGAGCATGAAAGCAAAGAGGAGAGAGAAAATGGCAGGGGAGCCATTCTTAAGCAATGGAATTGCGCAGGTTTAAAACAATGGGACCAATGGTTGGCAAGGAGGTTCATGGGCTAACAATCTGGACCAATTACTGAGAAGGAGACTTGCAGGCTGACTGATGAACCTATAGCTAGGTAGGATGTTCACAGACTGACAAGCTAGGTTGTAAGATGGGAGGCAGAGAAATGGCTGCAGTGTAAAGGGCGGGGGAGCCCCTTTATATTATAACCATAAATTTCTATTTCCTTCCTTAGAGGGAAAAGATGTCTCAAATATTTTTTTAAGATTTTCTTTAATTTTAGAGTTTTATTTTAGATTTACAGAAAATTATTAAAATTATGGAAAGTTCCTAAATCCCCTCACCAGTTTCCTCACTTATTAACCTATTTATGTTAGTATAGTACATTTGTCAAAACCAATGAACCAATGTCAATCTGTTAGTAAATAAGTTCAGATTGTATTTAGTTCAGTTTCTTTAGTTTTCAATGAATGTTCTTTAAATATTGCAAGATTCAATTCAAGATACCAAATTATTCCAAGTGGTTTTGGTGTTAAACTGTCAAAAAGTGAATTCTCATATAATTCCTGATATAATTTTTCAAAATCTAAATCAAATTCAGAAAAAGTATAATAAGAAAATGAAATTTCAGACCAACACCATGGCTTCATGCCATCATGAAGAGGGGCTTTCCAGATGGTGTTCTCTGGATCTATTCTACCAGAAATGACACGGGGCTGAGACAGCTGGGCCGATGAGCAGGGAGGGAGTCAGGCATGGCACTCTTGGTAGGTGTCAGTGAGCACTCTCCATTTATTTGGTAATTTCCAACATTATCAATCCTGCCATCCTAAGCAGAAGACAGAAAATTTCCATGCTGTCTTTTAGCTTGGCTCAGGTGTGACTTCCTTGAGTGAGACTTGGCTGTGGAAATGAACAATGTCAGGAGATGGAAGTTGGGGTGTCACCAGGACATCTGGAACCGTCTCATTCCCCTGTGAAAGAGAGTCCAGCCTTCCTGAGGGGCCCTCTCTGTGTGACTCTGTCCTGGATGCCTAGCTCCAGAGGCCCTGAGGACTCTTGGCATTGTTGAGGTCCCTTTAGTAAGTCATTTTCTGAGTAACTTCTGAAAGGGTTCTTTTGATTTCAACAAAATATGCTGTCTAATATAATTGGAATTCCCAGAAACCCTTTCCATGATTAATTTTTATCACCACTACACAATTGGTCTCTGCGAACATTGATTAATATCAAAATGATAATATTTTTGAGTGTTTTCTCCTGAACTCCCATGGGATCCTCAGCATCATTGGGCCATGGTACTCTGAAGGGCCTGACAACCAGAGAGACAGTAGTACTACAGGCTCCAGCTCAAGCAGGCCAGAAAATCTTATTAAGACCATGTATCCATTAGGGAACAAAGAAATTGACTGACAGCAGATCTTAAGCAGATCTTAAGCAGATCTTAAGTCTCATACATCCAGATATTCAGGCAATTATTTTAGCAAGAATGTCTCAAAGGTCTAGAATCTAAGTAGGTGAATCAGGAGGCTCAAATCACTAGATCAAAACTTGCAGAGTCATATTGGGGAAAGTCGTTCACAAGTTAGGGTCCTTTGTGGGTTTTCCTGTCTAGGATCTAGGTTCTAGATCAGGCTCAGGGAAGGTGGGGATGGGGATGGTATCTGTAGGCAGTAACCTCAGGGCATCTCTGTGTCTTCCATGATGGGACTCACTTCCTGTCCTCCATGGTTCCTGCCTGCTCCATCCCTGATCAGTTGGGTCTTTTGCCTCTTCCACTTGCATTCCCCACTGCCACTGTCATATCTCCTACTCACAGGTCCTCGTTTCTTGCTGGGATTAGGACGATAAACTTACTTTAGTTATGTTTGGCCTTTGGGTTTTTGTTTGTTTGTTTGTCTGTTTTTTTTTTTTTTTGTGGATGTACATCTCAGCAAACCTAGAGACTCACCCATAGTTAATGATCAAATGTGAGCACAAAAGGACTTGCGGGAAGAAATGGAGTTGGGTAGCAGAAATTTTCCTTGGAAAGCTTATTTTTTTATTTAAATCTTTGCTTCTTTGAAATTTATTTTCCTCTAAAAAGGGGCCCTGTTTTTTTTCTACTAATGGTTTTCCAGTGCTCTCAATAAAATTTATTGAATACTGTATGTTTCTCCACTAATTTTAATGCTGTCTGCATCCTATCACAATTTCCTATATGTTCTTGGCTCCAATTTGGATTTTCTTTCATTCCTTATTGTACCAATTTCTGTGCCAATTGTAAGAGTAATACGCTTACCCTGGTAAGCCTATGGTAAGAATAGGCTTATAATGTTTTAATTTGTGAAATTAAACATGATATTTTACTGCTTCTTCATTACAGAGTTGTCTTTCCTTTTGTTGTTTATTTATTTTTCAAGGTGAACTTTATTTTTTTTGTCCTACCTCATAATGTTATTATTTTAATCATTCCTTCAGAGGAAATTTTTAGTATAATTTATTCTTTGACTTTCCTATTCATTTTTTAAACTTTTACCACATGTAATGACAATACTATTTGGTATTTTTTGAATTAGGCTACATATATTCAGGTATTTTATTTATTTTTATTTTATTTTTTATTTTTTTTTATTTTTACATACTGCATTTTGATTCATTGTACACAAATGGGGTACATCATTTTGTTTCTATGGTTATGCACGACATAGATTCATACCATTTGTTTAATCATACATGTACATAGGGTAATGATGTCTGTCTCAACCACCATCTTTCATACCCCCCTCCTCTCATTTCCCTCTACATACAAAAAATATGTGATTTTAAAAACCACTGGAACCTTGACATAAGTGTATTGAATTTGTACATTAAGTATGAGCCAGTCGCCACTTTCCCAATACTGAGCCTTTGCTTAACTCAAAACCAGATAAGTGACTTCACTCCCTCATTCTTTCACTGACAAAGTGGGCTCCTTCAGTTCCATCATAAAAATCCTATGTATTTCTATTATGTGTATATGTTTATTTTTATATATTTCTATTAATATTATTGCTATTGTGAATGGGAACTTTTTGTTCTATTTGCCTTTACTTATTATGAGAAAGCTATTGAATGTTGTACATTTTTATGTGCTAAATTTACTGAATTTTAATATTGCATGCATTAGTGATTCAATGGATCTTGTTAAGGTTTCCAAAAATATAATCAGAAACCTTCATGACATTAGCATTTTCTACCTCTGTTAAAGTTTAAACATAAAAATATAGAAAATATAAAAGTCAAGGCTGCTGATTTTAGCATGAAAGTGGAAACTGAAATTTGAAATTTAAATTTAATTTTTCTTAGCTTTATACTAAGAACTTTGACAAAAATAAGAAAGAACAGAGAAAGATACTGTGCCAGCAAAACAATGGGCAAGGAATGCAAGCATGTAATTCCCAAAAGGTGAATCATAGGCACAAAATAGAAGAGAAGACATTCAAATCCAGAGGGGATGAGAAACAGAAGAAGATGCAGCAATTTCAAGCCTGTCAAATCAGGATCAATTATAAATCCTGTGAGCATGAGGGGAAATGGTACATGATGTAATCAGAAATAGACACAATATAACTTCCTAAGGAGAGTCTAGTAATAATATGCAAAATTCATATCGTATATCTCTTTTGCCAAGAAATTCTCTTTGACTAATTTTCCTTACAACTGATTCAGGAAAGTTCCCAATAACACATGCTGTATGGATGTTCAACACAGGGTTTTTTATAATCACCAGAAATTAAATGTCCATCCTTAAGGAATTGGTTAAATTATTGATAGTATGTACATACAACAGAATATTCTATGACCATTTAAGTAATTGTGTGCAGCAGTATTATCCAAATATAAAAGAATTCTGAGCATATTATGCTGCATTAAAATAGTAGTATATTCATTGTAATCCTATTTCTCTGAAGTTATTTCTATATTTATATATGCTTATAACTTTCCTAAGCTACCACCCCAGCTTAGAATTAATTTAATGTGTCTCTATTAGGAAAATGATTCTAACTCCTCATTCTGTCCCATGACTTCCTGTCTCTGCTGCCCTGCCCTAATCTTCCCACCATGCTGGTGTCTCAAAGCTCAGGACACCCCAAGCCCTTTGCATTTCAGTGCCTCTTCCAGCTCTTCCCTCTGCCTAACCCGTCTTCCTTTAGGCATAGATTAAAAGACCATCCTTTCCCAAAGACTTACATCACCCTGTGTAAGTTTTCCCTGTCTTTAAGGGTGACACTTTTCACTCCCTTTTTACAACTTTTTATTGTTCATATTTTCATTGTTCGCTTATTTTCTCTGCCACTTTACAGGAGACACAGTGAAACCAAAGACCATAGAATTCTTTATCCAGCATTGCCTGGTTCATATCAGAACATAAATAACCATTTTTAAATACTATGCATAAAGAAATATCTGTAGATATTTTTTAGTTCATCTCCTGACATTGACAATTTTTATTCAATTTCTTTCTGTACTTCTTATACATTTTATATTGATAGTATGAGTATTTTATTTCATATTTATAAATTTAAAAAATCTTCTCATTTATTTACCTGTTTATTAATATATATTAATATATACATAAATATGTATACATGTATACATATTAATATATATGCATGTATATATTAATACAACTTATATATATGTTCATATATGTATAAATAAACTAATCAATACATAAATACACAGATATATGTATATAAATATAAATAATATATACACACATACTTATCAGGGATCTCTAGATAAACAGAACCAATAAGATATAATATATACATAAAGGGATCATGAGAGATCTGCACATATGATCATATTGGTCAAGAAGTTCCATGATCAGCTGTCTGCAGTTGGAGGCCAAAGAAAGTTGGTGGTATATTTCTGATGCAAGTTCCAAGACCTGAGAACAAGGGGATCCAATAGTGTTAAGTTCTGATCTTATTTCAAGGGCCCAAGAATGAGGAGCACCAAGATGAGTGAGCAAAATTGCCAATTCATCTTTCTCCTCTTTTGTATTTTGTTGCTCAATGAATTGGGTGACTCCCACTCACACTGCTTAGGGTAGTCTTTATAGAGAGAGAGAGACAGACAGAGACAGATAAAGGCAGAGAGAGAAAGAGCGTGCATAAATGTGTGTGTGTATATGTGTCTTGTTCTAAAATGTCCCTCCAATTATAATTCTCCATTGCTTAATACACTCTGACTCACAGAATTTTAAACACCATAGCATGACATTCAACACTTTTACAAAGCTGCTTCAATGCAACATTCCTTTTAAGTCCTACTTTTTCCAGGTGCATGAATACTGCTGGCTCACCTGAGCTTCAGCCACAGTGGAAGCTTTCCATCCTAGATGCCGGTTGAGCCTCTGCTTCTCTGAGCTGTTGCTAATAGCCTGTCTTCTTATGGAATGTTTGTCTATGCTTCTATGCCTGCTGCACTCTTGGTTTATTCTTTTCAGTAAGGTAACACATGGTCCTATAGAAAGTCATTTCCTGGTTGTCTAATAGCCAATTCTAACTCTATAGGGAGAACTCTTGAGTGGGGACTTGCTATAGTTAACTTTGATTCTGCCAACTAGATAATGGCAAATAGGTGTTATATAAATATTGTGTTTTACTTGGTTAAGTTAGAAATCAATTTCACAAAAAAGTGTTCTAGTTACTTTTTCATAATAAAACCATCTGCAAATTAGTGGGATAAAACAACAAGCTATATTCTATTATCATCCACTCTTTTGGAATTGCTGCATGCCAACTGTGCATGGAGGAGGACATGGGACACAGGCTTCACAAGAAGAAAGAGACCTCACCTATGTGAAATCAGACCTCAGACCATGCTTCCTGGGGTTGGAGTTAATGTCCAAATAACTTAAGTTATGCCAGCAGCTATTTGATTAGCCATGTAATTTAGGATCCAAAGCCATTGTATTTTCTTCAAATAAAGTTGACTTAAACTTATAACCAAATGAAGTATGTGTTTATGTCTTTCAATCCCCCCAAAAATGTCAGTAAGTTGAAAAGCAGTAAAATAAAGCATTTATTATAGCTAGGGTCTGGATTAGTTGGTACAACTTGAGAAATAAAATAAGTACTTCACTTGGCAGACCTACCGTGTGTGAGGCATTGTGCAATACCTTTGTGCAATATCTTCAGATGATCTATTTGCAGTAGGTGTTATCTTTAGAATTTTGCATTAGAAAATGGACCTTCTGTCTCCCAAAGTGACTCAGTATGGATAGTGCAATAGGTAGGCCTGTCTGGATTCCAGAGACTTCTTCTTTCCATGTAACACCATATATGCCTTTTGGAATCTGAAAGAAAGAGTTGGACCACTTCATGTGCATAAAGAAATAAGTAGATAAATAAAGTTTTTTTTCTTCTTCTTTAATTTAGGCAGTGACACTCCAGAATGGAAAGAACAGCTGGGTTTGAATTCTGGATTCACCATTCATTGGCACCAGGTTCCTGGATAAATATCTCATGTTGAATTTTTTCAATCATTTCTTTAGCTTTAAGTGGAAATAATAAGTCTTACTCTACTATGTCATGATAGCAGCATGAGATTAAGATAAAACTCTGTATAGGGAAGCATATTGGAAATCTTTGACCCCAAACATCTCATAATAGACATACTGCCTCCACAGTCATATGATTATCTGCTGCATTCATTTCTGGTCCATAGATCCCATTCATGGGTTGGTTTTCAAAGATGCATTGCTTATTGTAGGATGAAAGACTTGGTGGGAAACCTCTTATGCATCATTGTGTATTGTCAACTTCACAATCATGAGCTATCACAAGAACTGGCTTCATTTGAGGAATTTTTCCAAACTTGAGATTCTTTTGGATTCATTGTCATGCCTGCTGGTAACTGGAGAAGAAGGTGCTTGACCTTCACCCACTTCACCACAGATGCAGGCTCATGGATTCATGCCTTCATGGTAGAGAATTGTCATGTGGCCACCATGGGTCTCATGACTAGAAAAGTGAATCTCTTCATTCATCGTTGGCCCATTTGTTCACTTTCACTGGGTGACTTTGAATGGGATGTGAATTGCACAGATGTAATAATGAAACTCTAAGAATAAAGATAAAAGAGGCCCAGACTCCAGATGGGGTGCAGTACACATCATGGTGCAGGACACAGACATTACAAACAAAGAATTATGAAAAAACACAGCAGGAGTGACAGGCCCCCTTTAACCCCCTCACTGCCTCATGGAGGCCGAAGTGGGCTAGGGTGTGTTTCGGCATTATTGGCTATAGAGAGTCCAGGCTAAAGCAGAAGATAATATAAATACAATCATACTCCTTGAGCCTCACTCAAAGTAAAATTTTAGAAATTAATGTTAGAAGTTGTATGAAATATAGTGTTTTAGTTCACTTGAACTATTATAACAAAATATCATAAACAGTGTTATATAAACAGCAAAACTTTCTGTCTCACAACCCTGGAGAATGGGAAGCCCAAGAGCAAGGAACCAGAGGTTCAATGTCTGGTGAGGACCCTCTTTCTGGTTCAGGGATGATGCCTGCCCACTCACACTCACATGGTGGAAGGGTACATGAGCTCCCTTTGGTCTCTTTTATAGGGACTCTGATTCTTTTCTTGAGGGATCTACCCTCATTAACTGAATGCTCCCAATTTCCCCACTTCCTAATACTATCATTTTGAAGTGTAGGATTTCAACATATGAATTTGGATGGGACACACTTTTCAGATCATAGTAATTATGACAAGGATACAAACTAGAAGACCTGGCCATTGGTATCATTAGACCTGAAGCCCTGATCTTAAGATCTGGGAACAAAATCCTACAAATTTTTTGGAAAGCAACATTTGCACTGGGCTTTGGCTGCTCCTCTTAAGACCTATGATTGCAATTATGTGAAGAAGGTTATATGAAGCTTTCCTAATAGAGAAGAGGAAGTTTATATTTCACGTAATTAGGTGAAGTATTGCAAAATACAAGTGATTTACATGGAGGAATTGTGTTCTCTGGTATTGACTGGTCCTGATCTATTTCAACAGCAATCTGAGGACTGAACCACAATTGAGAAAGAACCACAGAAAAAGGTTTGCCTTGCCACATCTTCTCCTGACCCAGAAGCTTGTACTTCAATTTTTTCCCCCAAATAAAAAATAGAGTGGTTATATGATCCACATAATCCAGCAATCCCACTGTGGGGTTCAAAGAAGTTTAAATCACTGTGTCAAAGAGACAGATATCTGCACTGTTGTGTTCATCTCAGGGCAATTGAGAATAGCCAGGATGTGGAATTGATTTAGGTGTCCATTGATGAATGCCTAGATAAAGAAATGTGGTAAACATTCAGCTTTTAAAAAGAAGGAAATCCTGCGATTTTCGACCAATGAACCTGGAGGACATTATGTAAATGAAATAAGACCAACAGTCCAACAAAACAAATCTGCTTCAAGTCAAGTATAGGTGGAATTCAAAGTCAATCTCATAGAAGCAGTACAGGGGTCTCCTGAGTCTGAAAGGAGAGGGCAACAGGGAACTGTCCTTCAAAGCACAAAAGTTAACGTTATAAGTTGAATAGATAGAAGAGAATCTCATATGCAGCATGGTGACTATAGTTAATAACACTGTGTTGTATACTAGAAATCTGTAAGAGAGTACATCTTAAATGTTCTCATCACACACAATAACTATGTAAGGGATGGATATGGTAGGTCATCACTTCACAATGGAGAGTCATAGCAAAGCATCATGTTGTACATCGTAAGTACATACAATTTTTATTTACCAATGATGATTCAATAAAACAGCACAAAATTTCTTCATGCCAGAAAAGCTTAAGGCAATGGGGTGCAAATCAGAACATTTGCTGACAACAATGGAGAGGGGAGAGAGGCAAGTGCCTTGAGCCAGAAAGTTATTGACTTTATGGCTCCTAGGAAGGGTAGGATACAAAAGGGAAGGGGACTATGCTTTAGCAGAACAAACTATGAACTGAATGTAGTTTGTCTCCTCCAAAACTCCTGTTGAAATTTGATATTCATTGTAGCAGTGTTGGGAGGTGGGCTTTTAGATGGTGACTGGGTCCTGGGGGCACCACCCACATGAATGGATTTACAGAGCTCCTGCTGGACTGGATGGGTCACCTCGAGAGCAGGTTGTCAGAGGGAACACTGATCCCTGTGCTTTGCTTTTCCACACACCCACTTGCCTTTCTACTTTACACCAGGAGTGAAAAGTGTCTCATCAGAAACTGAGAAGATGGTGGCACCGGGTTCTCAGTCTTCCCAACCCAAAAAACATAAGCCAAAGTGCACTTCTTTCCCTTTTAAGTCACTCAGTCTCAGATATTCCACTATAGGAACTAAAAATAGACAAGGACAGGACATTTCTTTTCAATTTTTATTTATGTATTATAATTATATATAATAGTGGGATTCATTGTCATATATTTGTACATGCATACAATATAGTGATATAATTTCTTTTAAAATCACAGGTGTGCCCAGGAACCTAATAACCTCTGCACTGCACCTGATAATGAGGTAGGGTGGATATATGGAGTCAGCCTGGATTCAAACCATGGAACTGGAGTTATCAAAATAAGGAACATACAAAAGCTTAGCCTTAGTTATCAAAGAATTGGCAAAATATAAATAAATAAAGTAGGTGAAATTGTCAAACATCCTTTTTAAAAGTGAAAATATTAAAAGAGCAGAGAAAGAATTGGAGTTTGTCTTCAGAGATGGACTGAATGAGGTAATTCATGGAGAAATGCTCAAATGGACCTGAATCCCTCTGGAAGACACAGGTCCTCTGCACGTCTCTTCCCATCCTAACCACACCTGAGAGCAGGTGTGTGCAGAGGTTGGGACTAGACAAATAGCACCTGCATGTAAGCTCTAGGGGGCATAAACAAAGAGGAAAACTCACGTGCTGCACAAACCAAGGAACCAGGGACTCAGGGGCAACTGCAGGAACCTGAAGAAGCAAGCTCCTTGCCCTTTGGCATGCCTGGGACACACCTGCGCCCTGCGCCCACTCCCACCACACTGGTTGCTTCAATTAATTTTGCAAATGTTCCCCAGCTTCTCTACTCTCCACTGGGCAGCCTTGAGAAAACCATTTCATTCCCCTCAGCCTTGGATTCCTGCAATGTGAAAGAAAGGCAATGGTCTCCTTCCTGCAAAAACATAAAGATGAAGGAGATGTGAAACCCACTGCCAAGCAAAGCCCACCAAAATCACTGCTCTTCTCTTCTGTGCTGTTATTTCTCTGTGCCAAATCATGCTAAATCAAAGCTGCAGGCTGCAGGGAATCTACTGCTAAGAATCTCAGTCCCTGTCTCTCAGGGACAGGGTGCAGCTTCAGGTTCCTGCCATGTGATGCAGTTACCACAGGCCCTCCAGGATGAAACCACTCTGACACCAGGATCTTGCTGTGCCTGGAGTTCTCTGCTGCCCAGAGGGGGATTTCACTTGGGTCCTAGACTGGGGCAGCACTTTGATGCTCTACATACAAATATAATGATTGGAATAAATATCTTTTCCATCACAATATTACCAGACTGTGGGATCTCATTTGCATACCCCCGATGATCTCATTATATATGATTTTATCTCCCACTCTCTGTCTGTCCCTGGTTAATGGGGTCCTGTGGTATTAAGCTGTCTGAAAAGGCATCTTCTGTTCCCAAATTTCAGATTTTGATTTACAAGGGAGTTGGTGCTGATAAAGGGATGCTACATGCAGATAGAGGCATGGAGCCTTCGTGGAGGCCTTATCTTTTTATTAATATGTTTTAAGTTGATCTTTTGAGTTTTGATCTGGCTATGCACAACACTTAAACACACAGTAAGCCTAAAACCACCTCCTCTGCTCATTAAGTTATTCAATCTCAGCTTTCCCATCAAGACGCTCTGTCCCAGTGAACATTTGGCCTCATCACCTTCTTATTTCCAGTTGTCAGCTTGAAAAATGGTGGCTGCCTATCCACCTTCCCCATCTTGGAGCATCAGCAGAATCAGCCCTGGTGCTTCCAGGCACAGAAGACTCACCATCACCTTCCATCAGGAATGAGGCTGCAGAAAGCCATGCTCAGTGGTGCCTTTGGCAAGGCCAGCACCTCCAGGAAAGAGCTGTGGAATGTGCTCCAGCCATGCTCCCTGAATGAGCACCGCTTGGGACAGAACTGCTCAGCAGAGGCCACATGGAAGATGAGCTGGAGTTGCAGGAGAAACCTGAGCTGAGATGGTTGATCTGCCCATCTTTTCCACCTGAGGTCAGACCCTACAGTCACCCATTTCTGCATCCTTGACTCAAGGCTTCAAGGGAAGAGATGCACCCAGGTGGTGAGCTCCCTGTAGTGGCCACCATTCCTGCTGCTCCCTGTGAGAGCAGCTGGAGAACACTTGGAGCTGTCACCCCACGGTGTCCCTTGGGGTTCTCCATGAGCTGCATACCATCCCTGATAGCACAGTTTTTAAATTAGGTTTTGATAACTAGAAAAAATATTCCAACAAATGAAATTTATTCCAATAAATTAATGGTTTTGCTAAATATCCTGTCCTTCCATTAGGCCTATCAAAATAGAAAATAAGACTGTATGTTAGATAAAACACCAGTTGGAAAACACTGGAATACACTAGTAAAAAAATGAGTGCAAATCTTTCAGAGTAGCATATGATTTATAAAAAAGAAGAAACTTCTGTGTTCTTGGGTTAGGACAATATCTAGGTAATACCAAACATATGCATGGAGATTCCCTTTCCAGCCCCTGAAGAAGTTCCCTATGGTATCTGAACTCTTTACAGATGGATCTGCACTCCATTCCATCTGTATGGTGCACTGACTTTGTAATTAAATCTGGAATGTGTGTTTAGCATGGACAATGCTTCAAACTGCCATGTGTATGTGGAGAGTGGACAGCTTGGTTCATGTTGCATTGAAAATTAACAGGAAGGGAAACAATGATGAGTTTAACTCACAGCTCAAGAAGCTTTCTGGTAGATTTACAGTAATCACTATCCACAAGACAGTGATGGGAATGCAGCTTTCCAATTGCTAGATAAGTCCTCTATCTTCCACAAAGCACTTAAGCAAGAATGCCACAATAAAGAAGTACTTCAGAAGGGTAAAACTACCTCCATTTGAATTACTTTTCTTTTTTTAAAGTAAGCATTCACTAATCAGCACCAGAAAAAAAAGAAATCATAATAAAGTGCTCTTCTGAAACCTGTTTACTGAAAGGAGAACAAGGGAAAGTAATTGGTGACATGCATGTCATTTAGCAGAGATGATTGGAGTGCTCTTGTGTACTTCCAAAACTGTTTCTCCTCCAGGTACTTTTTGGCTGACCTTGGGAGCCTACAAAAGCCAACTGTTGGCTTTTCAATCATTTTCTAATCTTTTATGGTGTTGCAATAAATACTTTTATTGTGCACAGAGTCTTTTCTTGTGTTCACTCATTCATTCAGCAAATATTTTTGAGATATTTTATGTTGAAGTCAAGTCATCTTCCTTTATACTCAAAATGCTATGATGGGGAAAATGTTTAGACGTATTAAAAATATAATGGCCATGGGAAGAAGTATAGATATTCCTCAGAAATCATGGAATGGAATGACCATTTGACCCAGTTATCCCACTCCTCAGCTTATATCCAAAGGACTTAAAATCAACATACTACAGTGACACAGTCATGTCAATGTTTATAGCAGCTCAATTTACAATAGCTAAACCATAGAACCAACCTAGAAGCCCTTCAACAGATGAATGTATAAAGAAAATGTGAGATACATATATATATATATATGTATACATATATATATATATATGGTGAAATATTACTCAGCTTTAAAGAAGAATGAAATTTTGGTATTTGCTGGTAAATGGATGGAGTTAGAGAATATCATCCTAAGTGAAATAAGCCAAACCCAAAAAACCAAAGGCTGAATGTTTCCTCTGATATGTGGAAGCTAATTCATAATTCATGAAGAGGGGGTGGGGGTGGGCAGGGAATAGGAAGAAATAGAGTTACTTTATATTATCTAGAGGGGAGTGAAGGGAGGGTAAGGGGTATGGGGGAAGGAAAGATAGTAGAGTAAAACAGACATTATTCCCTCTCGTATATGTATGACTGCATGACCAATGTGATCCTAAAATATGTATAATCAGAAAAATGAGAGATTACACTCCATTTTTATATGATCTATCAAAATGCATGAATGCATTCTACTTCATGTACAACTAGTTAGAACAAATAAAATAAAATAAATAAAAAATTTTATATATACCTATATATGTATATGTATATATATATATATATATGTTTGTGTGTGTATGTGTATATACATATATATACACACACACACATATATTGCCCAATTGACATCATGAGTAACCATAATTATATGCTACAGAAGACAACATCGTAGCACAAGAGGACTCAGGGACTCACCCAGCCAGAAACATTTCTCAGATGATACAGGTTTTCTGGGAGTTAAAGGAGAAAGAGCTTTAATAGACCACACCATATGGAAAGGGTGTTTGAAGTTGGGGTGGGGGTAGCATATATGAATCCTCCTGGGTAAGAAGGAGTTCTGTTTTATGTATTCATCCATACATTCATGCATCAAATATTTTTGAGCACCAAAGGTTTTTCCAGCTCAGTCCTATCCCATCCTTGAGGGATCATCCATTGGTGGGGCAAACAGAGGAGTCAGAATCAACCTCAACCCTAAAAAGGACCACAGTTAGGTGCCATGAAGGATCCCCAGCAGGGAGTAGAAGTTCCTATTAACTTAGTTATACTGTCCCTGAACACTGTGATATAATATCAGTCATCTCCCCCTTGCTGGAGATATCAGCCCCAACAGAACTCCTGCGTTATGGAGCGGCTGCTGGGTTCTTAGTGGAAGACACTTAGAGAGACCTCCCAAATGACCCTGTTGAGAAAGGTAGCTGAGTTCCCAGCTGGTGATGAGCACAGTACCCCAAGCAGAGTGAGCACATCCTGATGCTGCTCACTCTAGCTTGTGTGCTTCACAGCCTGGGAATCTGAAAGAACACCTGTTAGAGAAACGGTACCAAGGTTGGTCTGTTAGTCCTGGATTACACTCAAGGCAGTAAATCTTGGAAGAACATTAGTCTTCCAGCCTGGTTCACCCAGTTCTCAAGTTCTTCCTCCTGCCTACTGAGATCCTGATGATGATCACAGCAGCAAGCTCAGCCTCACTTCTCAGTCAGCACTCAGAAAAAAGTGCAGCTGTGCTTCCGGTATGTCAGGGATTGCTGCTGGTTGTTCCTGTGAGTCAGGCTCCATTATGGCAGGCTCTGTTCACTGCTGTCCCGTGTACTCTGCAGGTGCATGCCCCATGCCGATCACCCACACTCTCCTCCTCTGCTGCACTGGGCACATTGTGGCTGACACTGAAGTGATGGCTGCAACAGGAAGGTTCAGTTTACCTGTTCAGTCAAATGATAAAACTCACTTACACATACCAAGAGCTAACTCTGGACCAGGTAATGTTCCCAGCATATCTTGCATTAACTCATTAAATTTTCACAGCAGTATAACAAGGTAGGTATCGTTATTATCCTCATTTTATGGATATGATAATGGAGACAAAGAGAGGGTCACTAATTTGCCAAAGTAACTTAGCAAATAAGAGTGAAGGACCTGGGGATTCAACCTGGGCCATCTGACCCCAGGGCCTGTGTTCCCCATGTCCCTACTCTGTTCCTGGGCAGCTAGAATGATGGACATAGGGCTTCAATATGGGTTAGATTGCATCGTGGTCTTGATGCTGGCTTGAACTGTACTTTGTTGGAAACAAGGAACAGTCACTCAAGCCAGTTTGGGGAAGAAGGGATTGGATAGATAAGAATAAATTTGAGTAGGAAGAAAAGACAGAATTTCACTGAAGTCTTACAGAGGAGTGGTAATTGGCCTCACTGACACTGCACATGCAGCTTGAGTGTGGGTCCACAGGCCCCAGGTCCTGGGCAGGGAAATTGATAGATCTAAACTTACTGACTGGGTCTTCAGTCTGACTCACATCCTCTCTAGTTCTAGTGACCTCTTGCCTCAGTTCTGTGCGCATTGTTTCAGCTTCATCCCACCTTCTGATAGACCCTCCAGCTCTGCTTCCAGGTCCACCCTGCAGGAGCCAGAGGCTGTGGATGGCTGCCCTGAACCCACTGCCAGTGCTGTTAACCATCTCCTGAGGGCTGACGGCATCTCCATCAAGCATCAATATCTTTCTGCCTGCCTGCCTGAGGTCCAGACCCACCTGAAGTCTACCCTATGGGAACTGTAAGACCCCTGGAGCACCTCATCCAGTGGGGAGGGAGGGTTGGGAGTTAGGAGATACATTCTCTGCTCCTTGAGGATAGATGTGCTACACATTCCTTGCAGGGCACCCTGGAGTGTGTGCTCAGAAGCAAGTAAGAAAGAAAATGAAAGCTTATTGTGCATTTACCCAGGACCAGGACTTGTTCAGAGGCCAGGTGGTTTTATGCACATTTATACAGATTGGAACACAAGGCTGCAGGGCTGGTGCCTGAGGCCACAGTCAGATGGTGTGAGGTGGCAGGATGGAGTTCACTGTATGTTGGTTTTATTTCCTGTAATACAAGACAGAGGGATAGACTACAAGACAAGGACTCAATCATCATAGGAAACAGACTGAAATTAGTACCTGGCATTGTCTTTAATCAAAAATGAGCAAGTGAACAAGCTGAAACCTGAGTGTGTTTCGCAGCTGGGTGGGTGGCATGTCCACCTTTGCACATTCTTCTTGCCGCTGGATCAGCAAAGACTTACCCTAGATATGTTATGGCATTGCAGTGGGGTGCCAAGAAACGGTGCAAAACTAATAATTTTTGCTTGAAGAGTGTCCATGACTTTGAGGAAAGAATAACAAAACAGTACTTGCTATTCACCCAAAGTTTGAGGTTTAAGATCTGAATAAGATCTATAAAATGAGGCAAAAGCATAAGAAGGGAGTATCAGGGAATCTGTGGCCTTGTGCTTGTCTGAACAAGTCAATACTTCAACCGGTGAGTATTCTTCTTTGCTAAAGTGTGACTCAATTCCCAGGGCTGGCTCACTTTTCTGGAGCTAAAGACTCCGGTGTCTGCCCCTCAAAGTGACAAGCAAGCTCTGCTGTCACCAAAGTCTAGGAGAAGCCTGAGGCCATGCTGAAGTCACAGAGCCTGACAAAAGTCATTAGGAAAGTTCCACCCTCCCAGTATGGCAAAGGTGCCTTTGAATACCAACTAGGTGTCAGACCACATGCCAGTTTCCAGGGAGGCAAAAGCAAATGAGCCCCGCACACTGCTTCAGAAGATCTTACGGGCAAGGTGAGGAAATAAATACATAAATTAACATCAACAGGACAAGTAGGCCATTCGTATTGGAGTGGATGGATAAATCAGCACCTGAGCTGAACCTGGAAGATGAGGTGGATTTCTCCTGGGGTAAAGAGGATCCAGAAGGATCCTGGGAGGTGGAACAGCATGAGCCGGGTCATGATGAGTGCTGTCACTGTCATGTTTCTCTGCTGAATCAATCAGCCTGCGTGTTGTAAGAGGAAGACAGGTGAGGTGGGAAGAGACAAGATAGAGAGCAGGAGTTGTGCAGGAAGAGAGTGTGGCTTTATCCTACACACAAGGAAGGGGTGCAATCATCTCGGACCTAGGAACAATTTTCTTGGTGATCGTCTTCATGTTTATTCATCTTCCTTTATTAATCAGCTTTGTTAATCTAATTGTTCCTGTAACAATGCATTGCTTTCTTTATTAAGAAAAGTATGTACTTACTCATGTTTGGCACAGAGTTTGGCACATGACAAGTGTTAAATAAATGCTTTCAGCATTGAAATAAAGAATGCCCTTCATGAGCACAGGTTAGGGGTTCTAAGAAAGCTGTTTTCCTTAACTCTCACTACACCCCACAACTGAGTTAGTACTGTTCCCCCCTTTACAGGTAAATAAACTAGAGCATGAGGGTCACCAAGAACAATCCTGGGGGCAAAATGCTTCATTAGCACTTCTCTGCTAATAACAGAAACATAGGGACCCAGCCCTGAGGCTGTTTGATGGGAGAAGCTGTGTTTTTAGTGCACAAAGTCAGTCAGAAATCCCAGGCTCAGTATTGTACTGTATACACTAATCAACAACCTAGTTGAAGCAAGAAATTAACCACAAATTGGTGTTTGAAGTCAAAACAAATCAAAATAAAGTATGTGTTGTAGCCCATGCAGTTCCTTAAGGAGAACCTCTCAGAACTGTTCTCTGGATGTAGTGCTAGAGAGACAAGGCTGGGTCAAAGAGATGTCTGAGATGTGGCTATTGAAACATCCATCCAACTACTGCAGGCCAAATGCAGCTAGATTTGCACCAAAGTTGGGGTAGGGTGTGCTTTTCACCCCAGGGAGATATTTGCTCAGTACACTTGGCATGTTCAATTCTGAATCTTCTCCATGCTGGGCATCATGCTTTATTATATTTGCCTGATAAATATGAACTGGCAAGTTCAGATGGGCTTGACCCTGGAAAAATGTGAGCATACAGAGCCCAGAGCATCAAGGAACATGGGCACAGGATAGGAGACAAATGCACAATAAATGGCACTGTTGTGAGAAGAAAGGGCATGGGTGGGAGGGAGATGAGGAGAAGCTTCACAAAGGAGGCAGCAAAGAAGCTGGGGCTGAAGGAAGAACAGGAGTTTCCAAGAGCAGTCATGGACTACCTGGGTTTTCCTTGCTTTCTGAAGCTTCTGCTTCTACATCCCACTGATTGTTGTTAATCCCTGTGGCTGGCCACACACTCCTGAGCACTTCTGTGCTCTTTTGTGGAGGTGTGTCCCCTAAAGGTTCCTGTGCTGAAAACTTGACCCCCAGTGTAATGACATGAGGGGTGGGACATTCATGGAGTGGGGCCCTGTCAGAGATGACTGGATCTTGAAGCTCAGCCTGGGAAGGAATTGATGCCCTTCTCACAGGAGCAGACTTGGTCTCCTAGGACTAGATTATACCTCAAGGGAGTGGGTTTGTATAAAGTGAACCCCTTCCCACCAGCTTGGCCCCTTCTGCATGCAACTGATTCCCTCCCCACTTCTCTGCCATGCTGTGAAGCAGTCAGTGCACCCTCGCCAGACCACAGCGCCATGCTATATGGACACTCCAGCCACCAGAGTCATGAGTCAAGTGACTTCTTTGTACATTACCCAACATCAAGCATTCTTTAAAAGCAGCACAAAATGAACAAAGATGGTGCATGGATAAATGCCTCAGACAGTTGTCCAACTCTTTACTGAAGGGCCTTCTCTGTTTGCCAAGTCTGACTTAAGCATGGCCCCCACTACCCTCGAACTCTCCTTTATAACACCTATGAACCTGCACCTAAGCTGCTTATTTAAATATACCAGGCACACAAGGAAATCATTGCTGTACAGAGGGAATATCTGTGGTGTGTGGATGTGTCCTTCACTTAGTTGTATGCCCCTAAGTCTGCTTCTTCTCCTTGTGATAAAAGGACCTTGATTTTGTTGGTAGGCCCAATTCCCTGCTACTCTGTTCGGTACACCTGAGCCAGAGGGCCAGGCCCAGCAACCAGCAGATGCTATTTGTTTAGCCACCATGATTGACCTGCATTGGGCAAATCATCACATCAGAATCAACTGTATCTACTGACATGATGCTGAGACTCCAAGGAAATAGATCCCCATTCCAGTCTTCAATCCTGAGAGAGAGTAGTGTCTGTCCCAGTTGCTCCCATCTGTAGAAACTGTGTTCTTGCCAATCTAAGGCACAGCTAAGGTGTAGAAGAAGTGAATCTTGATGATATCATTTGATTCTGACTCCAGACAGACTGACCCAGGAGGGTCAGCCTCATCCTCGCTGAGGTCCACTCTGCCCTGTGTTCATGTCCCTACTCCTAAGGCACCTCCTCAGGAAGCCCCTGGTCAGCCTCATCCTCGCTGAGGTCCACTCTGCCCTGTGTTCATGTCCCTACTCCTAAGGCACCTCCTCGGGAAGCCCCTCTTCACCACCCTAGGAAAGCACCCACCCATCACCACCCTGTTGACCAGAAACTTCTTTCCTAATAGGTAGCAAAAGCCAGGATCCTCCATCTTCCTGTGGATTTATCACCATCACCCTCATTAGAGTAGAAGCCTGTGGAAGCAGGGTCGGCGCACATCTTACAGTATACAGGAGGTGCTCAACAACTATTTCTGCAGTGGTAGGAAGTGCCTAATTTATGGACTATTCTGGGTGCTGTGTCATTTACCACAGGACCCTGTACGAGCCAGGTGCCTTGACACATGAGGAAGGACAAGCCATCACTAAAGAAATCACATGGCGGTTTGACAGACGGAAAGATGGATGTGCAGTGGAGACTCAGCTGCAGGTTTGCACAACATCCAAATCTTATTTCATCCTTGGCAACTACAAAGAGCAGAGCAGGCTTAAAAAAAATCTCTGGATCTTTTCTTTCATCTATAAGGCCTGGGATTTCCCAGAGGGTTGCCAACTAGCCCCTCCTGGAGCCAATCCACAGAGAAAAGCATTAGAACGGGCTGGAGCAATCTGGGGGTGCTTCCTGGAAGAGGTGACTTTTCTTTCATTTATGAGCGTTGAAACAAGAAATCTGAGAAGAAGCAAGAAATTTAAAATGTTTCATGACCCAGAAGCCCCGGCTGCACAGAGCTTAGAAAGTTCTATTGTGCACATACCACCAAAACAGAAATGTTTTTTTACATCATCTGATGTATAATACAGTGTTTTATGTATAATAATTTGCCCAAGCAAGGATGCCAAATTGCCAGATTAAATATAGAAGAGGTACTGGGATTAAATATAGCAAAGGTTAAAAAGGAGAAATAAGCCCCACACAAGGAGGTGGGTGGTGGTCAGGCTGTGGGTGGGGGTGTTTTCCCGAGGCAGTCAGCTCTGTGCAGAAAGAATTCCAAGCCTGTGCTTATGGGACATGGCAGCGGCCCCAGAGTGTTAATTGTCCGCGAGTTCTAATAGGTGGAATATTCTAGAGTGTTACATGTGCATTAATCAAATAACACTGCATTTAGCTCCAAATCGTGCAGAGGTCGTGTGTGGTGTTTATACATGCATAAAAATCCATGCTGTTACCAAGTAGCAGGCTCAATTTTCTCCCTGCCCCCTGCTGTCCAAGAAGGCTTCTTGGGAGAAATGGGTAAGGGGTGGAGAAAGCCAGTAGGGCAGGGAGTGAGGAAGTCTCCCCTTCCCCTGAGGGCAGAGGGAAAGAGGGATTAAAAAGCTACATGTATAGTATAGCCAGTGAACTTCGAAGCCAGACAGATGCAGGTTTACATCTCAGCACAGCAACCGACTTGCTGTGTGACCTTGGTCAAGTGGATTAGCCTCTCTGAGTCTCTGTTTCCTCATCTCAAAGGGCAGAGATTAGAATAGGAACCAAATCATAGAGTGGTTGTAAAAGGTCAGTAGGTTGGAAATTTCATGGAAAGTTCTCAGTACTAAGAGTTCCATAACAGGTGGGAGCGATGGTGGCCGCAGTAGCGGAGGTCATTTTAGCTTTCTTTTGTGATAGATCTGGGATTCACTAAGTTGGAGTGAGGCCCTACCAGTGAATTCCCTGCATTCAGGATGCTCCAGGACAAGAACCACACCCTGTTCCACAGGGTTCTGAGCTGCCCACCAGGTGAGGCGTGGTACTAAGCCTCACCTGATCAGGAAAGATATCTGCAGGGAGGGGGAGGCGTTGTCCCCGCACAAGAGTAGTACCGAGCTCAGCCTGTCTCCCAGAGGTCGGGATTGTCCCTTGGTCCTCAGGGCTCTGAGCTGCAGCCTGTAGAATAGATAATTGTCTCCCTGAGCCTCCCCGACCAGCCTCCCTGGGCCTCCCCCACCCCACCCCTGATAACTATAGAGGGACACCCAGCAGAAGACCACAGGAGGAAGGTCTGCAGGACGAGAGGAAGCCCCAGGGCCCTCATGTCCTGGGGGGGACCCTGCTGTGCTGCTCTGGTCAGCCTTGAGCTCAGAGCACCCCACACCACCATGCCCCATGGGTATTTCAAAGGACGTCACGCTTGTCCCTGCCCTTCCCTCTGCAGACCCAGGAAATGACTTGCCCAAGGACACCTGGGCAAGGGTGGCAGCCCGGAGCTGGGAAGTTCTGCCTCCCACTTTGGACCTCGCACTCCACCCCAGGTTTCCTCTGTTCTGTCCTCAGTCGCCCGGGGACTGGGGTGACCAGAGCTCACTTGACTCTTTCCTGCCCTGGTTTTTCACTGTCTTTTAAGGGCTGGGATTCAGGAAAACCAAGTTGACATGCATAATTTGCTAATTATCTCCCGTGTTCCCTCGAGTGGCACGCCTGCATGCAGAGATTGGAATTTGCATAAACAATCTCGCAGCTTCCCAGGAAGAAGACACCCAGGTGGGGGCAGGGAGGTCTCAGGTTGGGTCCACCTGTTCCCCTCTGTCCTGGGCCCCAAATGGCAAACCAAGGTAGCAGGCAAATGGTTGGCAGGGGGGCGACTCGACCCTGGGCACCCCCAGCCAGGGGGAGATAGACAGCAGGGACTTGGTGGGGCCCTGGTGACAGAAAAATCACCTGCGGCAGCCTGGAACCCTCCCCATTAGTATTCTGTAAGCATCTCACTCAGAAAGAGTTAATGGACTCTGATGCTTAAAATCCTGGAGAATAATTAATTTGTCCACAGTTTTGTCAAGGTTGAAAGTCAAATGCTGGAACAGATGGATGCTCGTACAGCAAGCTTGGGCCCAGAAACCTGCAGGAACAGAATCTTAATGTTCCCACCCTGGGTCCCCCTGCCCCTGGTCCCAGCACACCTACTTGCTAAGGGTTCTAACATCCCATTGTTCCCCATGCATGTCTGGAAGCCACCATTCCCCCCACCCCCCAAGGATTCCATTATGGGATTAAAGTCAGCCAGTCCCACTGGCGGTCTGACCCCTGTTTAATTCCAATCATCCTCCCTAGTGCCCCATCAAGACCCTCCTCCCCTGCAGGACCCCCTGATGTCTGGACACAGGGAAACCCAAGCAGACAGGGGCCCCTGATGGGGAGCCCTGGCCAACTGCATACCTACCGCTTGCTGGGATCTGGTCTCTGCTTCTTTCCCAGCACTGGCCAGGAAATGTCAGCGTGGTGGTAGACTTGGGAACTCAGGAAATCAATCAGCTCTCAAGGAATGTGGGCTTTGTTTAAAAATCATTTCCAGTTGGACTGGATGTGGGAGGTCGCCTCAGCAATCTGATCCTGGCTGGAGGTTTGGAGGAGGCAGGTCACAGGGGTCTACATGGGGAGTAGGGTGCCAGAGAGAAGGAGGCTTAGAGGACATCACAGCTGACCCTCCTGCCTTCCCGCTGGAGAGACTGAGTCCTGGGGAGGCCAAGGTTGCTGTCCAAGCTCACGCAGCCTGTTGAGGTCTGGGTCCCCCAGCTGCCACCTCCTCAAAGCGTGGCCAGGGAGTAGCAGCATCATGGAGAAACTTGGTTCAGCCTCTGGGGCCTGTGACCTGTGCAGATGCACTGAGCCTGAGCTCAGCAGGACCTCACAGGAGAGTCCTTGACCTTAGGCTTGAGACCCACCTAAAGGATGTTAGAATGGGGGCTTGGGTGGCCTTTTTGCATGAGGCCCTGTGACGTAGGAAGCCAGCATGCCAATTCCTATGCTGTGCGTGAACACAGGCTCCAGGTATGTCCTGGACATGCGTCCATTCAGGAAATGACGAACTTAAAATCCCACAGAAATATCCCTCACGAGAAGACCTGGCCAGGGCCACCCTTGCTTGGAACTCACGGGGAACCCAGGAGCTGACTAGAGAGCCCCACAGGGGACTGGGTTGGGATGGGACTGAACTGGACTCTGGGCCCCAGGGAGCTCATGAGCTCAAGTTCACCTTCAAGTTCACCTGCACGTCAGAGCAGTCAGGGCAAGGCTTAGAGGGGAGAGGTGTCACCCGCGGCCCTGTCTAAGTCACCACCTGCCACCTCAGCCTCCCACCACCTTGGATGTCCCCCTCCCATGCCAACAGACCCCCCTGAGCCCCTTCTTGAGGTCCAGGATCCCTGGGGACCCCAGAGAAGACGGTCAGGAGGCACATACTGTCTCTCCGTTCCACAGGCCAGGGAACAGAGGCCCAGGGAGAGGACAGGCCCATACTGAGGTCGGACTTGGGGCTCGGGTGTCCCAAGGTGAAGCCTGATGTGGCAGGTAGCCATAGTCAGGGGTCTTGACCTCATGACCCTCTGTCCCAACCCAGAAGCTTGCAGGGAGGTCACTCAGCCTGTCTTCAGAAGGCCCCTGGGGGCAGCCCAGCCCTGAAAGGGGATGCAACTGGTATCTGTGTCCCTCTTCCCAGGTGTCTGGGCACTGCTGTGGGGGGAAGGGGTAGAGGAGGGGGAGGTAGGGAAGTGGCAAGCCTGCAGGCCACCATGGATTGCTATCCTGGTCCTCCCCCTTCTCCCAGAATCCCACAGGATTCCCTGCAGAGGAGGAAGCAGAGGTTACAGCAGTTGGGACTTGCTGTCTCACCTGTTGGCTCCCATCTGCTGAGTCTGTGGCATGCCCCGGGCAGGCAGGGCCCTGTGATGCTGGGAATGCACACTGACAATAGCAGCTACCTGTCTAGTGGGGACCCTGGGCGAGCTGCCTGCCATAGGCAGCGTGACCCCTGAGGGGCCTGTAGTGAGATCATTTTACAGACAGAGACCCACAGGGTGTCGGTGGGGGAGAGGGCTGCCTTGTGAAAGGCGGTGGCCTGGAGGGAAAGTGGTCTTCCTGGGCTGGCATCCTGGCTGCTCAGAGCCTCTCCAACAGTGGGAGATGACCCAGCTGACATAAGCTCTTTACAGGTAAGGCAGTGAGGTCCAGAGAGGGTAAGCAACCTACCCCAGTCACGCAGCCAGTGAGCTGAACCCTCCTCTTAGTCTAGGAAAGCCAGTCCAAAGTGACCCCAACATGGGTGAGTATGGGGGGCTTCAGAGCAGGGTTGGTGGCATGCCCCCTGCCTAAGAGGATAGACACAGAATGCTCCTGCAAGCTCTCTGTCCTGCACAGGTGACTTCCCACCATATGCTTGAACACAGGCTGAACCCGCTGCCCCCCAGACAAGGGGAATCAGCCAAAGAGGCCTTCAGCCTCCAGAGCCACAGCTGAGGCCTACCATGTGGACACTGAACATCTGGCTGCTGGCTTATGGAGCTGCAGATCTGCCGCGGTCACAGGGAGCACAGCCAGGGAGAACCAGGGTCCGGTCCCCAGGAGGCTCCATGCTGGGGTGGCCCAGAACCTGGCAGAGCACATGGGATGCAGGCTGAGGCCTGGGGCACCAGTCCTCTCCAGTGGGGGGCCTAGGCTGGGGGCATGGCACGGATCTCCTCATCCAGGAAGCTTTCATTTAATCATCTGCAACCTGGGTAACCTCAGCCCCACCCACAGATTCAGACCATGCTGATGGTGCTGGGCACAGAGTCGGGCTTGTTGTAAGTGACAGCTCTCACCCTGTGCCCTCTGCCCACCCTGCTGAGCATGGCTTTCATGCAGAGTCCAAGGTCAAGGAAGGGCTCTCGGTGGGAGACTAGGCCACCGCCAGATCAGAAACCCAGGGCTGGAAAAGGAAGCACCATAGACTGGTATATAGACTGGCAGATTGGATTAAAATGAAAAATTCAACAATATGCTGCCTACAAGAGACTCATCTCATAGAAAGAGATACTCACAGACTAAAGGCGAAAGGATGGGAAAAAATATACCATGCACATGGACAAAGCAAAGAAACTGGAGTATCCATCCTCATTTCAGATAATGTGGACTTCAAGCCAAAGTTAGTCAGAAGGGATAAAGAAGAACATTTCATACTGCTTAAGGTAAGCATAAAACAGCAAGACATAACAATCAGAAATATCTATGCCCTGAACTTTAACTCATCCATGTATGTCAAACAAATCCTTCTCAATTCCAGAAATCAAATAGACCACAGCACAATAATACTAGGTGATTTTAACACACCTCTCTCACCACTGGATAGGTCTTCCAAACAAACATTGAATAAAGAAACCATAGGTCACAATAACACAATCAACAATTTAGACTTAATGGACATATATAGAATATACAATACAACAAAGAGCAAATACTTTCTTCTCAGCAGCACATGGATCCTTCTCTAAAATAGACCATATTTTATGCCACAAAGCTACTATTATCAAATACAAGAAGACAGAGATACTATCTTGTATTCTATCAGATCATAATGGATTGAAATTAGAAATAAATGACAGAATAAAAAACAGAAATTTCTCCAACACCTGGAGATTAAATAACACACTATTATATGATGAATGGATAACAGAAGACATCAGGAGGGAAATTAAAAAATTCTCAGAAGTAAACGAGAACAAAGACACATCATATCAAAATCTCTGGGACACTATGAAAGCAGTACTTAGAGGAAGATTTATTTCATGGAGCACATGCAACAAAAGAAGAAAAAATCAACCAATAAATGTCTTACCACTACAACTCAAAGCCCTAGAAAAAGAAAAGCAGACCAACACCAAAAGTAGAAGAAGACAGGAAATAATTAAAATCAGAGCTGAAATCAATGAAATTGAAACAAAAGAAACAATTGAAAAAATTAACAAAATAAAGAGTTGGTTCTTTGAAAAAATAAACAAAATTGATAAACCCTTAGCCACACTAACAAAGAGAAAGAGAGAAAACACTCAAATCAATAAAATTCGGAATGAACAAGGAAATATCACTACAGACACGAGTGAAATATAAAACATAATTAGAAGCTATTTTGAAAATCTGTACTCCAACAAAACCGAAAACCTCAAAGACATCAACAAGTTTCTAGAGACATATGAATTACCTAATCTAAACCAAGAGGACACACACAACTTAAATGAATCAATTTCAAGCAATGAAATGAAAGAAGTCATCAAAAGCCTACCAACAAAGAAAAGTCCAGGACTAGATGGGTTCTCAGCCGAGTTCTACAAAACCTTTAAAGAAGCACTCATTCCAATATCCCTCAAAGTATTCCATGAAATAGAAGAGGGTAGAACCCTCCCAAACTCATTCTATGAAGCCAATATCACCCTGATACCTAAACCAGACAGAGACATATCAAGGAAAGAAAATTTCAGACCATTATCCTTAATGAACATCAACACAACACAAAAATTCTCAACAAAATTTTCACAAATTGCATATAAAAATGTGTTAAAAGATAGTGCACTATGATCAAGTCCCTGGGTTTTTCCCAAGGATGCAACGTTGGTTCAACATCTGGAAATCAATAAAATGTCATTCACCATATCAACAGACTTAAAGTTAAGAATCACATGATTATTTTGATAGATGCAGAAAAAGCATTTGATAAAATACAGCATCCCTTCATGCTCAAAACACTAAAAAAAAATAGGGATAGTGGGAACATTCCTTAACATTTTAAAGTGCATGGCCAATGTCTTTCTAAATGTTGAAAAACTGAAAGCATTCCCCCTAAAAACTGGAACAAGGCAGGGATGGCCTCTTTCACCACTTCTGTTCAACATCGTCCTTGAAACTCTTGCCAGAACAATTAGACAAACCAAAGAAATTAAAGGAATACGAATAGGAAATGAAGAACTCAAACTATCCCTGCTTGCTGATGACATGATTATATATTTAGAGAAACGTGGATATTCCACCAGAAAACTTTTAGAACTCATAAGTGAATTCAGTAAAGTAGCAGGCTACAAGATCAATGCTCATAAATCCAATGTGGTTTTACACATAAGTGATGAATCTTCAGAAAGAGAAGTTAGGAAAACTACCCCATTCACAATAGCCTGAAAAAAAAATACTTGGGAATCAATCTCACAAAAGAGTTGAAAGACCTCTAAAATGAGAACTACAAAACACTAAAGAAAGAAATTAAAGAAAACCTTACAGAAATAGAACAAGCAATCATGAAATTCATCTGGAAGAATAAGAAACCCAGAATAGCTAAAGCAATCCTTAGCAGGAAGAGTGAAGCAGGGGGTATTGCAATACTAGATCTGCAACTATACTACAAAGCAATAGTAACAAAAATGGCATGGTATTGGTACCAACATAGACAGGTAGATCAAGGATACAGAATAGAGGATGCAGACACAAACCCAAATAAATACAATTTTCTCATACTAGACAAAGGTGCCAAAAATATGCAATTGAGAAAAAATAGCCTCTTCAAGCAATGGTGCTGGGAAAACTGGAAATAAATATGCAACAGAATGAAACTAAACCCCTATCTCTCACCCTGTACAAACATCAACTCACAATGGATCTAGGATCTTGAAATCAGACCAGAGACCCTGCATCTTACAGAAGAAAAAGTAGGTCCAAATCTTCAACTTGTTGCCTTAGGATCAGACTTTCTTAACAGGACTCCCATAGCAAAACAAATAAAAGCAAGAATCAATAACTGGGACAGATTCAAAGTAAATAGCTTTCTCTCAAAAACGGAAACTATCAGCAATGCGAAGAGAGAGCCTACAGAGTGGGAGAATATCTTTGCCTCTCACACTTCAGATAGAGCACTAATACCCATAATACATAAAGAACTCAAAAAACTCCACACCAAGAATACAAATAACCCAATCAACAAATGGGCTAAGAATATGAAAAGACACTTCACAGAAGAAGAGCTGCAAACAATCAACAATCATGAAAAAATGTTCACCATCTTTAGTAATAAGAGAAACGCAAATCACAACTACAATAAGATTCCATCTCACCCCAATTAGAATGGTGATTATCAAGAAGATAAGCATCAATAGGTGTTGGAGAGGATGTGGACAAAGAGGTACACTCATACTTTGCTGGTAGGGCTGCAAATTAGTGCAGCCACTCTGGAAAGCAGTGTGGAGATTCCTTAGAAAGCTTGGAATGGACCCACCATTTGACCCAGGTATCCCACTCCTTGGCCTATACCCAAAGGACTTCAAATCAGCATACTACAGAGATACAGTCACATCAATGTTCATTGCTGCTAAATTCACCATAACCAGATTGTGGAACCAACCTAGATATCCTTCAATTGATGAATAGAAAAGGAAACTGTGGCATATATATACAATGGAATATTACTCAGCCATAAAGAATGATAAAATTATGGCAATTGCAGGGAAATGGATGAACTTGGAGAATATCATGCTAAGTGAGATAAGCCAATCTCAAAAAACCAAAAGAAGAATGATCTCATTCATAAGTGGATTATGACATATAATGGGGGGTGGGAGGGGTTAGCATTAGGGTTGGAGTTAGAGTTAGGGAGGGGGGCAAGAATGGAGGAAGGAAGGACTGTATAGAGGGAAAAGAGGGGTGGGAAGGGTGGGGAGGAAGGAAAAAAATAACAGAATGAATCAAACAACATTACCCTATGTAAATTTATGATTACACAAATGGTATGCCTTGACTCCATGTACAAACAGAGAAACAACATGTATCCCACTTGTTTACAATTAAAAAAAATCATTTTTAAATCGATATTTTAATCTATTTAATTAATTCTATTTAAATATATTGCATCTGTAAAATAAATTAAAACCATATATAATTATTGTAAAATAGAGAGTAGCTATAGATGATAACTCATTGCTAAGGAAAATAAAATGTCTTCCATCTTAAAAAAAAAAAGCAAAGAAAATTATGTTGGTAATGCCCCAACAAATAGGGAATAGTAACAATATTTCTTCAAAATACAGACATCAGTGGTATTGAAAAGTACAGCAACCAAAATGAAAATTCCTTTAGAAAAACTCATAAAGTCTTAAGCTGACAGGAGAAAGAAAAGTTTAAGATGTCAATCAGTATTATGCAATCTGAAAAATAATGAAATAAAAAGCATGAAAATAAAAAAACAAAATTCAGGGAAAATATTGAAAAAAAATGACACAACATCCCAAATTTGATTTTGAAAGAAGATTGATTTACACATTCAAATTCTACAATTACAAGTAAAATAACTGTGAAGCAATTCTTTCATAAATTACAGTAAAAATAGAGTAAAACAGAAACAAAGATAAATACTTTGAAGCAACAAAGAAGAAGCACAAAGTGGGGAAAACATGGTTAGATTAACATCTGACCTCTTATTGGAAGCAATTGAAGTCAGAAAGCAGTGGACTGTCAGAAATGAAGGTGAAATAAAAAGTTATTCTCTGAAAAATTAATCCTAGGAAAGTTCATACTTACAGAAAGAAATTTGGAAAGAATGTTTTTCTCAGGCAGAAACCAGGCAGTAAATTCAAATTCACATTAAAAAAACAAAAGATACCAGTAAAGGTAATTATGTAAGCAATTATAAAAGACAGACAATAATTTCATATTTCTTCTTCTTTTCTCTTTAAAAGAATAGTGGTAAGGTAGATGCTACATAAAGTTGATCATCTTAACCATATTGAGTTGCTGCTATCCATCTCCAGAAAATTTTCATCATTCCAACTGAACCTCTGTATCCCTTAAACATTAACTAATCACCCCTTTACCTGCTACACTCAGGTAACCACTATTGTATTTCTCTATCAATTTGATTATCATAGCTGCCTCACATAAACAGAGTCATGATATTTATCCTTTTGTGTTTGGCTTAATTCACTTAGCATATGTTCAAGTTTCATTCATTTTTAATGTGTCAGATTTGTTCTCCTTTTTAAAAATGAGAATATGGACATATATATATATATATATATATATATATATACACATATGTACTTATATTTATGAATTTGAGAATTCATTCATTGATTCATCCATTGATGGACATTTAGATTGTTTTCATCTTTTGAACATTATTAATAATGCTACTGTGAGTATTCCATGTACAAAGGCCTGGTGGAACCCCTACTTTCAACTGCTGGAACCCCTACTTCCAACTCTTTAAGATGTATACCTAAGTGTAATATTACTGGATCATAAGGTTAATTTTGTTTGTTCTGAAGAACTGCTATACTGTATTCCACCATGACTGTACTATTTTGCATTTTTACCAGCTGAATGCAAAAGGGATCCAACTTCACTTCCTTTCCAATACATGTAATTTTTCTGCTTTTTTTTCCTTAATGTTAGTCATCCTAATGAATATGAGGTTGTATCTCATTGTGGGTTTTATCAGCATTTTCCTAATACAATTAGAGATGTCTAATATTTTTTCATATGCCTTTAGCCATTTATTTATATCATTTAGAAAAATTTTTTCCCAAGTCCTCCACCCATTTTCTAATTGGATTATTTGTTTTTGTTTATTATGAGTATCAGTTGTAGATGTTAGGGGCAGTTATGGTTCGTCGATAACTCCCAGAAAAATGCTCTGCAGACACAGGTCTCACACGAGGAACTTTTATTTTATCTGGAAAATTCACATCTGCTAGGGGAAAAGGAAAGAAGAAAAGAAGAAAATGGGGCATGGTTTTCTCCTCAGATATTGGAATTTCGCAGGCTGGGAGGAACCAATCGCGGAGGAGAATTATTACAGACTGACTGATGAACCAATGACATATTAGAACGTAATGTGGGAGGCAGGAAGATCACGGCAACGTAAGCCAGAAATTCCTGTAACAGGAGAGGCGGGCAGAACGCAGATTGACAGGTGGTTGGGAGGCCAGATTCCTTACAAGTTGTCCTTTATGTAGTCCAGATGTTAACCCCATATCAGATACTTGACTTGAATACATTTTCTCTCAGTCACATATTTTGGCAGTGCACTTGAATGCACAAATGTTTTTAACTTTGATGAAGTCTAATTTATCATTTTGTTGGTGTTACCTTTGTTTTTGATGTCATTATCAAAACAATCTTATCAAATTCATTCTTGGAAATTTGCCCTATTTATAGACAGCATTCTTGGATCTGCTTGACCATTTCAAAGTACTCAATGCCCCACAATTCATGAGCATTATGACTTTCCACTTATTTATATCTTGTTAATTTCTTTAAGCAATGTTTTATGCTTTTCAGTGTATAAATCATCTACCTTCATTAAGTTCATTAAGTTTATCGTTATGTATTTTATTCTTTTTGATGCTATTGTAAGTGGAATTATTTTCTTAATTAATTCCCTATTCAGATTGTTCTTCTACTTTTGAGTCATTTAAAAATCAACTACATAGGACAATATGTATATTGTATTGCTGGGCTATAAATGGAAAACTGTATTATGCTTATGGGTCAGAAAGCTCAGTACTGAATGAATACCAATTCTTAATGATCTATTCGGAGCCATCCAAGTTAAGATTCACAAAGGTGTGTTCATTGTGTGTGTGTGTGTGTGTGTGTATTATGTGCATGAAAACTGACAAGTTGATTATTTGCAAAACTTTGGAGATGCAAAGGATGATGAATAACAAAAAATAAAGCGAGGGGACTTACTACAGGATATCAAGGCCCACTATGAAAATATAATAGCAGTGCAAAATTAGTGCATATGTTGACAAATGGAACAGGCTAGAAGTATAGAAATTCACATATATTTAATACCTAATTTATCACAAGTATGATCACACTTCAATACAGGGGTAAATAATGATTTTTCCAATAAATAATGAGTGGATAACTGGACAGTTATATGAACACATATAACACATTTCAGTCAATCATCATGTCCAAAATATCAATCCAGATAAATAGAAGATCTAAACATAAGAAGCATAACAATATATTTTTAAAAATAAACTTAAAAGAATATCTTCACACCATGCACAGAGTATATATTGCTTAAATAGGGCACAAACATGCCAACTGTAATTTTAAAGAAGTGATAAATTATACTATAATAAATTAACTTCTGTTCATTAAACACCACTATTAAGTGTTGGAAAAATGAGAAAGCACAGAGTACCATAATAGGTATTTATCCAATAAAGGACTTAAGTCAAGAATCCTGTCCATTTTGACAACATGAATAGAACTGGAGGTCTTTAAGTGAATAAAACCAAGCACAGAAAGACAAATACTACCAGATCTCACTCATCTGCAAAATCCAAGAAAGTCAATGTCATCAAAAAGATGAGAGTAGAATGATGATTTCCTGAGTCTGGGGACATAGGGGGAATAGGTTCTGGGGTGATATTTCATGGCAGGATGATCAAAATATAAGGAAAATGTGCTGTGTATTTCTAAACACTAAAAGATTTCAATTGTTTTCACCACATTGAAGCCGAAGAGACAGACATGTTTACTTTCATTAGGATGTGCACAATGCATACATGCATGCATCAAAAGGCCACATGGTGTTACATAATTATGTACAAATTTTGTTTTATGTATTTAAAAAAATACATTGAATATTTGGATCATAAAGAAATGATGTTTGGGAGATTGCTATGTTTACCATGACTGTAGTACTACACAGTTTATACACACATCTAAGCATCACATGTGTCCCATCAATATGTATAGTTTTATGTGTCAATTTAAAAAATAAATAATAAAATAGTAATAAAAAGGATATATGAACTCTTACAAATCAGTAAGAAAATGATAGATTTTAATAGGCATGTATTTAAATACTATAAAAGTGTTCGTTTCCTCCACATCCTCTCCAGCACTTACTATTATTTGAATTCTTGATGATGGCTATTCTTATGAGTGTGAGATGAAATCTCAGTGCAGTTTTGTTTTTCATTTCACTAATTGCAAATGATATTGAAAGTTTTTTTCATATATTTGTTGGCCATTTGTATTTCTTCTTTTGAGAAGTGTCTGTTTAGTTCACTTGCCCATTTATTAATTGGGGTTTTTGATTTTTAGTGTAAAGCTCTCTGAGTTCTTTATATAGTCTAGATAATCCTCTGTCAGAAGAGTAGCTAGTAAAGAGTTTTCTTCCATTTTTTATGCTTTTTCTTCAAAACTCTGACTGTTTTTAATGTGGACACCATTACAAGATGTGATTCTGTGATCTGATTTTGGAAGTTACCAACTTGTAGATGCATGGTAGTGTTTTCTATTCTGTAGGTATACTTCAATGAAATTAAGAATTTAAAAAGAACACCTAGGTCTATCTGCAATGATGTTCTAGGAGGTCATCATTCTCTGAAGTGTTTTCAACAACCATGAAGCTCCAATGTCATAGCACAGAATAAAACAAAAACAGAAACAGAACAACTTCATAACCAGTTCATACCAGTCGCAACACTCAAAACAACAGCAAGCTGTCCCAACCTCTCCCTTACCTTTCAAATATGGTGCAAGTTCTTCTAAAACATAGAACAAAATTTATGCCTAGGAAAATGCTGCACATGGACTCCAGGCCCCGAAGTATTGAAAAGTGTACCAGAAGATAGTTGTAATAGATGTTGAGTGCCAACACATCATCTCCTTTAAAAAAAAAAAAAGAGTGCTTATGAAACAATGCATGGACATATCATTGGGGTAGGAACAAGCCTCAGTCCTGAGCCAGAGGTAAGATCTCTACTTCTGGGTCCATCAGCACATAAAAGAGTAAGAAATATCAGAATAGATTAGCTCACTAACAGCAAAGTGGGAGTCGGGGTAGTGGCAGCTCAAGAATGAGGCAGCCCCAACATTTCAAAAGGCCAGAAAAAAAGAATGAACTAATGAAAAAGGTTGAAGAAGAGCATTTAAAGAAATAAGATAGAGAGCCAGGAAAGAAAATAGCCAAATAATCTAAGAGAAAAAAAATTATTTCAAGTAGTTCAAGGTTGATAGAAAAGTCTCTGGAATACACTAGTACCAAATAAAGTATTCTATTTGGAAGACACCTAATTAATAATTTTATCCAGCCTCTTTGCTGGAGAGATGAGAAAACTGAGTCCCAGAAGAGTTCTTATTGTAAGTGAGGACATGAACCCTGCAAAAATTCTAAAGTAAGAATTCAAAAGATTATGAAATCCATTGACAAGCTGAATGGAATTGAACCAATTATTTCATATCTATGTTTATTTAACTGTAGAGAACAGCAGTTTGGTGGGAGGATTATATAAGACAGTTCTCTAACACACCTAACAAAATGCTGTCAGCTTCTGCCCTTGAGGATTGTTTTTTTCATTCCTTCTTTATAAATTTCCTGAAGGCAGGGACCATATCACTTGGAACATGCATGTTCTCAGTAAATAATAATTTAATGAATGAAGCAAACCTTGGTAGTATAGCTCATTAAAAGAGTCACAACAGATGTTTCCTTTATTCTAGCTACTGTTTTGAGGTTGTATGTGTCAGTAGAGGCCAAATGGACTCCATCTGCTTCCCTAGGCTAGAATGATCATTGCAAGGTGGAACTTCATCAATACTGAGGTTATAGGAGTGGCCCCCAAAAGTGTGATTTAGCATATTCACTGCACTCCACTCAGACCACACTGTTTTTTCTTCCCACATCTGTTTGCAATCACTCAGGCCACCATTCCTTGAGCAAGCAGAGGTTAACTGAACAAAAGGCTACAGGGTGGTATGTGGTGTAAATTCCTTAACTCCCTGTGCTTTGCATTCAACTAAGCATAATCCAGCCTTTTAAAACAATGCAATTTCCTGATGCTCCATCAGAATTTGCAGAGGCTGTTTTGAATCACTGCATCGTTGCTGTTCCCCCAGTCCAGACCCTTGATTAAAAGAGGAAAACAAAACAAGTGGTTCAGTTCCATATGGCTTGTATGTTTGAGGATTTGATTTGTTTTCATTTCCCCCCCATTTTTGTGGTGAGTGAGAATCAGAGCAAGTTATCCATTCACAGGACAATTCTAGTCTCAGATCTCTACCACACCGACTTATGAAGAGCATATCTGGACAGAATTCTAGCTTAAAAAAATCTACAGAATGTCAGAATCTGAAGAGGCATAAAGGATTATCTAGTATAGACTTCTAATTCTACAGATTAAAATCTGAAACCAAGTGAGATGCACAATTTGCCTAAAGTTTCTTGAAAATGGACAAAATTTAGCATTTCTTTGATCTAGCGCTTCCTCCTTTAATTTAAAATGGTGTGAATTTCAAATGAAATAAAATCCACATGCTTCTGATTGTGTCACATTAACTTCATTCAGAAACCATTCTATTTGAGGATGTCGGTGTTCAAGTCACCCTCTGAGCCCCTTTACAGGCATTTAAAACTTTTAGAAATGTGAAGTGGTATTTTTGCCAAGGCAAAGTAAAATCCCTTTGAACAGGGGCTTTTGTAGTAAAGGGGAAGAGAGAGAGGAAATGAGAGAAAGAGAGAAAAAGAACCTGAGGAAGGGAGCAGAAGGGAAATGATAGAAAATTAGTACCTAAATATTATCATTTTATCAATGGAAGCTATGTTTCTTTGCACCTATTGTCCCCTAATAAAGTCTGACATGAGATACTGTGCCCCATCCAGCCTGGTGTAAGGATAGGGGAGCTCTAAGAATTAGGACTCCCTTTTCTAGAACTGTTGTTTGCTTCTATGGAGGAGAGCTCTGTGACCATTCGATTATGGGAATCTATTGATGTTGCCAAAAATACCTGTGGAATTTTTTCCTTTTAGAACCTGGACTCATGCCATCTGTTTGTTTGTTTCCCCTCATAACAATCCCTGAGGCCAGAGTTGAACAATTTCCTCTATCTGTCATTTGGAACTTAGAAACAATCAGTCTGATGGAACCTCTTTGTTCTGTTAGAAATAGAAATGGCAGGCAGCCCTCACAAGAATACCAAAGCAGAAATTGATCCTGAGAATTGCATTAAACATAGTGAACACCATTTATTTAAAGGAGTCAATCACCACCCAAAGGTGGGGGCATATGAAAGGGATCATGAGTGTCAGGAGACAAAGGGAACCATGCTAGAGGGGCAGACACTGTTACCAAACTAGCTCCCACTTTCCCACTATGGAACTACTTCCAGTACTGCTCCAAATGAACATTTGTTGTCGATTACCAAGCTATCCTTCAATACCTTAAACATCAGAGACCTATTTGTCAGGTGGTATGGAGTCTTAGGCAAAATGATTGTATTTCTCCCTTTCTATGCACATATACCATAAAGAGTATCATATTGTATGTTCCTTTCCCCTTTAAGATCCCCCTTATTTCACCTGGTCATAAATTAAAGTATGGAGAGGCAATGTGATAGGTGTCCAGGATCCTGCTAGAGCAGATGTTTTCTGGAAATGGTTCTGATAAGAAAGGTAACACTATTATTCTCAGGGACAGATGAAGAATAAGGACATAGTCTAGTAGGAGGGCTGCCACAAGATCACAATGCTACTGCTCTTTCCAAATGTGAAAGATCAAGATTCTAGAAGTCAACTGTAATGCAGCTTCAGCCTCTAAATTCAAATGAGGACACAAGGGGATGCTACTATGTTCTCAGCTAAGAAGATGGTTAGGAGCAACTGGAAAGTTGTACTTCCTTATTTCCAATTTATTATTCATCCTTAATCAAGTAGGACTTTCCAGCTGGGCACAGTAGGCAGTTTGAATCAATTCTATGTTGTAGGAAGTTTTTCTGTGCATTGTAAGATGAGGTTCAGGAGTACCCTGAGATTTGCTTGACCAGCAGAAAATCTTCCCTTTCAATGCTGTGCCAACCAAAAATGTCTCAAAATATTGCAAAAATTTTCCCTAAGGAGTAAAATTTCTGGTGTAAAGTCAGTGATCCAAAGAATTCAAAATCATCTTATAAGGCCTATGAATGAACCACATTTTGGATCAAAGGCTGAAGTGTGCAGATTTAGCCCAAAGACAGTTTTGGACACCTCCCATCATTCTTGCATGACAGTCACTCACCCACGGCTCATGCACATTCATGCCAGAGTTCTATTCTGTTCTACCTTATTCTTTCCCAAATCCACTTATGTTCATTCTTCTCTACCTGAGGCTAAAGTCCTCAGCTTGGGTTAAGAAGATCCAGAGAAAGATGCAAACAAAAATGCACAGCGAGGGGGAGAAATAAGCAAGGAATAAAGCCAAATTTCTAAAAGCAAGAGAAGTTTGGGAATGAAGAGAAAATGTGTATTTCTACATCTCTCTCTCTGTCTCTCTCTTTTAATAAAGATCCTGGACTTTCTCAAGTCAGTCTCCTTCTGAATCTGTTTTTCACTTGCATCCACACCCACACACACCCCCGCCCCAGCCATGATCCTAGTTTCTTCTTGTAGATAATTTGACTTGATTACTTTCTGAAAGGGCAGACAGAGCCAAGCAGCCCTGCACTCATTTACCTGTCACTCCCAGCCTTGGCCTAATTTGAGTTGAGCTGCACCTCCCTCTCCCAGGAATGGTCGTGAAACTGGAATCAACCTCCCATGGGAGGAGGTGGGAGGACTTGGCCATCTGGCCCTCTCTATCCCAGTTAGGTAAGCAGACCCTAGCATGCAGAAAGGCTGACACCATTTGACAGAACAGGAATGTGTAGTAATGGGAAAGCCTGAAGTAGCCACTTCTCCATCAGAATTGATTTGGGCTCTTTCCCTTGGTATTGATACCAGCTAGGATATAAAGCAATCTTGGGGGTAATTAAACAACTTCTTGATGTTGTGAAAGCAAGAAACTTTGGGTTCTTTTTCCTCCTCTCTCTTATGATGCCTGCCACAGCACTGGGACATAGGGGTGTTTGATAAATATTTGTTCATTTATTATCACATGTTTTAGAATCCATTCTAATGAGACCTGAGTTTGAATGGTGTTATATTGTTCTCAAATAGTATTATGTAACTTTAGCATTATTAATACTTTTTATGTTGTGGTAAAATATTACAGAACCAGATACTTTAAAGAACAGTTCATCTATAGTCATTTCACTATAATTCTGTTTTAATTCTACAGTTCTTAAATGTCTTATGTAAACCATCTATATTTCTGTCCAGCTTTCTGAAAACTTCAATTAATTCTTCCTTTTCTAATTACTACCATGTTTTTTTTTGTTGTTGTTGTTTGTTTGTTTTGTTTTGTTTTGTTTTGTTTTATGGATTTAACCTAGGGAGGCTTTACCATTGAGCTACATCCCCGATCCTTTTAATTCTTTCTTTCTTGCTTTCTTTCTTTCTTTCTTTCTTTCTTCTTATTTTTAGACAGGGACTTGCTAATTTACTGAGGGTCTCACAAGTTGCTAAGAGTGACCTTGAACTTGCCTCTACCTGCTGAATTGCTGGATTACAGTTGTGTACCATCCGATCCAGTGCACTTTTTAATTAATTAATTAATCAAAAATTAACATTTTTGAGACCAGGGCTCAAATTCAGGGGTGCTTAACCACTGAGTCACATCCACAGTCATTTTTTTTGTATTTTATTTAGAGACAGTGTCTCACTGAGTTGCCTAGGGCTTCGCTAAATTGCTGAGTCTGGCTTTGTATTCTTCTTTTTTTTAAATTTATTTTCATTGTAAACAAATGGGATACATCTAGTTTCTCTGTTTGTACATGAAGTAGAGGCATACAATTTGTGTAATCATACCTTTACATAGGGTCATGGTGTTTGATTCATTCTGTTAATTTTGATTTTGTATTCTTGATCCTCTTTGTCTCAGCCTCTCAAGCTGCTAAGATAACCTGACTGTTTTATAAACTAGTGTTGAAAACATGTAACATGCATTTGGGGGGGGCAACAAAGTGAGTTTTTTTTTTTTTTATTTTGATGGTATATCAATGTCTTTTGTGAAACCTTGTCCTTTCCAGTTCTTCACACATTGAGACCTCTCTTGTAGCCTTTATTTATTTATTTTTATTCTTTTGTGGTGCAGAGGATCAAACCAAAGAGCCTGCATGTACTAAACACAAGCTCTGCCACCACACTGTAACCCCCCACCACTCTCTCATTGCCTTAAATTTAATGCTTCACACACATACATTTCTTACCTGTCTCCTGTCTGAAATATTGTGGTTAGTGCTTAACATAGAGCACTTTGATAGTGTACAGCCACATTAGATTGCCATTCCTTTTGTCAATAATGGTCAATAATCAGCAACTGCATATAGTCTGACCTGTAATAGACCACTTATTCCCTGCTCTCAGGTTAGGAATGAATTTTACCTGTTCTCTTTTTCATAACTAGAAAGAAACTGGATTCAAGATTTACAGTAAGTAATTGATAGTTTCTGATTAGACATTCAAAGTCTTTTGGTTTGAAAATATTTTGGATTGAGATTTTAAATTTAGACCTAAGTGTAGGAATAAGTAGCAGGGAATGTCCCAAAGCTGAAGATTTGGGATCCAAAATGTTTTAGTTTGAGAACCCATTCAAGACCTATGTACCAGGTACAGTGGTGCACACCTATAATCTTGGTACTTTAGGAGGCTGAGGCAGGAGGATCTCGAGTTCAAAGTTAAACCTCACCAAAAATGAGGTGCTAAGCAACTCAGTGAGACCCTGTCCCTAAATAAACTACAAAATAGTGGTTGAGTGCCCCTGAGTTCAATCCCTGATACCACTCCCCCACAAAAAAAAGACCTCTGCATCCTCAGACAAGTAATTTAATCTCCCTATTTAATCTTGTTATGGGACACAACTTAGTAACAGACCGATCACCACTGAGAAGTTCAAATTTGAGAGTCTTTATTAAGCCGGCTGGCTGACTGTCTCACACAATGCTCCAAAAAATGGCTATTGGGAGAACAGCCCCGACCACAGTGTTGTAGGGGTTCTTATACCAAAAATCACATTAATCATGAGTGTCTGTTGCTATGATACAAACTAACATCATGAGATCATTGACAGAGGGGGAAGTGGGTCAAACTGACCCTCACCTAGGTACAAACTAAAGAATGGTTGCTACAACCTAACATCATGAGATCATTGACAGAGGGGGAAGTGGGTTAAACTGACCCTCACCTAGGTACAAATTAAAGAATGGTTGCTAACATCCACACAATTACCATTTACATGGTGCATTGGTTAAGAGCAATAGAGGTCAAAGGAGAGCAATTTTTACTACATAGGAGTTGCCATTGTATATTACTAAACATGTCATGCTAAGTAACTGATGATGGGTACAGAGGCAGGGTATTCCCATGGGAGAAACTTATTTTTTTTCATAACATGGAGTCTCAGAGCAAAATGGAGTCTGTTCAGTCATTTCCTTTAGAGTATGGCCTATAACATTCTCATGGAGTCAGATCTGTCAACCCATCACAATCTTCAGTTTCTTTATCTATCAATCTAAAGGATAATAACAAATTCATCTCATAGAGTTTTGGGAGGGACATTTTGTATAAAAAACTTGACCCAAAGCCTTGCATGCAATAAGCACTTGATAGATGCCAGCTATTATTACCAATATCATAAAAAGTAGCATCAATGATTAATTAGGAAATAATAAGATCTGAGGATATAGTTTAGTGGTAGGCACATTTGCTATTATGTTAGACATGTTAGTACTTGTTCCATCTACAGCAATGAAAAAATCAATTAATTAAAAAAATAAAATAATGATTTATTCCATTCAAATTATAGTTTGACATGTTACGTCAATTTGACAACTGAAAAGAACCAGTGAGGTTAAGTACTATAGGAAGAAGAAATTCATGGTTGAGAAATACCCAGTCTCTGTCACATTCTGTTGGCTTGAGGTTGTGAAAATTAAGAATAGGAATGTTGCTTTCTTTTTTCTTTTGGCAAATGAAAAGGACAAAGCTCAGAACTGTTGGGAGTGACAGTCCTATTAATCAGGCTCCACTCTTCAAACTAGGTGCTGAGCCTGCCCAGGATTGTGACATTTTTAAATGACCCCTTTGTCCTCAGCAGTGCCAAAGTGAAATTCCTGTGGGATCACTTGCTTCTTGGCACCTGGTATCCAAGCAGCAAAAATGTGGGACAAAAAGTTTTTTGCAAAAAGAGGCCAAGCTGTGTTTTTGTTTCTTCTTAAGAAAGAAGAAAAGATGTAATATTACGAACACACAGCAGGTTTATCAGAATATACTATGTGTTTTTGGCAGGTATCTCACTATGAATGACCTAATCCAATTAGGTTTACGAATGTTAACTCCCTCCCTAGAATGCCAGCAGAAAATAACTGTAACAGCACTATATAACCAAGTCCTAAAATGCAAAGCAGTGAGAAATCTTAGAATCTATTTAAATCACCTTTGATTCCACTCTCCAAATTTCTTTCATCAGATAGAGAACGATGATTTTTTAATGATGTAGAGAACAAAGAGGAACAATCACGTCTAAGATGACACAGGCAGATGCAGCTAGAATGAGAATCATGACTTCTTACTCACCGATGTCCCTGCATCCTAATGGAGCCCTAGAAGCAAAGACCCATGAATCCTCTTCCTCCATTGCTGATTATCAGTTGAGAGATATATTCTGCTTTACAGAGCTCACATGGTAATTCCAAACACTCTATCTCAATTGCCCCTAACGATATTACTATGAAATAGATTGGACCAGTACTGTGGGCAATTTATACATGAGGAAACTGAGACCCATAAAATGTTAAGGGATTTTGCCTAAAGTCACAAAGATTTGAGCCTTCAACCAAGGGCTCTTAACTCCAAATCTGCTTTGTACTAGGAAGGGATGAAATTATTTTAAAAGACACATGAGCAAAGATGGTAATGATAAATAATTTATACACTCATCTCAGATTAAATGACATCCCTGTAACGTGAATGAGAATCAAGAACTTTTGATGCCATTTAAAGAAAATGTCAACATTAATGATCTGTAATTTAAATACCAAAGGAGGTAAAATATGCCTGGTCTGCCACCAGCTTGCTTAAAGAATGCTTTTTAAAACTTACTTACTTATTATATTCTTGAAAAACTTACTAGATACTCTATGTACATTTACATTTTGCTTCATTTATCAGCCAGGCTTGGTGGGTCCACACCTATAATCCCATCTACTTAGGAAGATGAAGCAGAAGTATTGTGAGTTCTAGACACAGGCAGGGAAACGTATCAAAATCCTGTCTCTAAAGAAATAAAAATAAAAATGTCCACAAATATATGAAAAAAATATTCAATATCATTAGTATTCATGGAAATGAAAATCAAAACTACACTGAGATTTCATTTCACCATAATTAGAATGAAAACCATCAAGAATATATGCAATAATGAATGCTGGCAAGGATGTGGGGAAAACGGAACACTTATATGTTGTTGGAGGGATTGCAAATCACTACAACTACTTTGAAGATTTCTCAAAAAGCTAGGTATGGAACCACCATATAAGCCTATTACTTTCTCCTCAGTATTTATCCCAAAGAGCTGAAATCAGCATACTAAGTGATGCATGCATTTCAATATTTATAATAGCACAATTCACGATAACCAAGTCATGGAACCAGCCTAGGTGTCTGTAAACAGATGAATGAACAGAGGAAATGTGGTATATATGCACAATGGAATTCTCTTCAGCAATAAGGAACAATGAAATTATGTCACTTGTTGGTAAGTGGATGGAACTGGAGAACATCATGTTAAGTGAAATAAGCCATACTTGGTACAGGATCAAATGCTTTCTCTCAAATGCAGATACTATAGAGAAAAACAAAATAAGTGGAATGAGGATTTCACAAAAAATAAAAGAGACATCACTGTAGGAGAAATAGCATATTGAGGGGATTGAGAGGGAGGGAGGAAGGGAAAGAGGAAAAACTAGGGAATAAAACTGGCCAAATTACATTCTTTTACAGGTATGAATATAACAGAATGAATCCCACTTTTATGTATAATTATAATTTGCAATGAAAAGAATACATATAAATAAGTAAAAGGAAGATGAGAAAAGTAGAGGAAGGAGGACAGGAAAGGGAATTAAAAGGAAAGGGAAGTACTAGGAAATAAATTGTTGTAAATCATGTTATGTGCACATATGAACATGTCACCATGAACTCGACTGTTTGAATAATTATAAGCACTAATAAAAGTGTGGTAAATAAAATTAAATTTAAAAAAATAAATTAAAATGTACCTAGTTTGGACTCTGAGTATTAAGTGTCACTAATCCAAATTTTCAGATGAGGAAATGAATCTTTGCAAGAACAAAACATCTCCCAAGATGATGCTAAAGAGTCAAGGTAGAGAATGTAGTGATTTGTGATCTTTCAGATATTTAGAGCAATTTATGGCTTGAATCCAAGTCATCCTGGGTGCAAGGCAAAAGAAAATCCATGGAGTAACAATTAAAATCCAAGTGTCCTACTTTGAAGTCAACATCTCTCTCCTCCTGTTAAAGTCTCCATCATAATGATTACTGGAAGTAAAGTTTCTCCTTCTTTGAATAGGAACACTAGAACCCATTTGCATCCCTTTAGAGATCTCTACAGATAGACATTTATAAAAGAGTGCTTGCAACCCTCTTGAGGACACAGTGCTTTATTACTGCTACCATATTGACTTCATTCAACTTCTCTATAAACTTGCCCAATTTTTCCTAGTCCCCACCTGAGCATTAGTACATTGTTATGCAAATATCCATAATAGTTAAAAACAAGAGTGTTTTGTAGTACAGCGAACTGGATCATCACAGCCTAGTTTAGAAAGTAGATTTCCTAGGACATGCTTCCACTTAAAACTAAGGAAGAAGCTTTCGTTTTAAATATTTTCACCACAAAATGCAGCTTCTAATTCAAGGAGATAACTTGGAAGTAACTAGTTTCCCAGAAGTCCTGATCAAATGAGTTCTCTAATTCCTCACAATGGGCAAAAACAGAGCTAGAGTGGATCAGTGCACACTTCTTCTCAGTTCTCTGGTTCTCTTTGATGCATGCCTGGTTCACCATATTTTTTCTCTAACTCCCTCTAGGGCACAAGATTCCAGTATCCTTTTTCTGTCAGCTGGTCCTTTTAATAATTTAAATGTCTAATGGAAAGTCCAGAAGGTGCCCTGTTCCATGTCTGCCACAGTCGTCTTTGTGTCTCTGCCACACCTAATGTCTCAAGATTTGCATTTGTAAGATGTTTATGCTCTCCCTCCTACCTCTCTAGAAACATGAGCAAGTACCATTCCAAATAGCTTTAGGACAGAATTTCACAAGAATTTTATAGTTGTGCACAGTTTGACATTTTGATCAGTGATGGACCACATTTAGAATGGTGGTTCCATAAGATTCATCATATAGCAATGTCATAGCCTTCTTAGTTTCTATAAGTACATGCTATGATGTTCACCTAATGAAGTCACCGAATGATGTATTTCTCAAAATCCATCTCCCTTGTTAAGTGACATGTGACTACTTTGGAATGCTGGATCCCTTGGTTACTTTTTGCCATCTTTATTTGAGAAATATGTTTTTCATGGGTACACAGGAAGTATTCTACATCTTCTTTCAGAGAATATTATTGCATATTAACATTAAATGATGAGAAATTTGGTTTTGTTCAATTCAGTTACTACTAAACTTACAAGATTAAGACACTATGTGAACACAAATGAACATCTTCTAACACTTCTTGCTCATGGAACATACTTTCCAAAATTGCAGATGGGGGAATTCTTTCTTTTACCTAAGAGCCCTCCTTATTTTCAAATTTCAAGAACATTCACTAAAGTGAAAATGATCTCAGAGGCTATCAAACCCAAACTTAGACCCTCACTATAACTCCTCAATTAGAGCTTCTACATTCTCAAAATTTCTTTACTAGTGCTCTCTATCTCTAGAACTAAAATGTCATTCACATACTGGCTAAATATTTAAACCCACAGAGAGGTCTTGCCTTGATAGTTCTGTCTGATATATGTTATTAGGGGGAAAGTGTTGAAAGAATGTTATAATATATAGTGAAATATGGGAATAGATATAATGTTGAATTTGTGGACTAAATGAGATCTAAATTGTCTCGTTTATTCTTTCTCATGTTCTCAGAATTTTCTATAATTACTTTTAAAATAGGAAAAATGTTCTTAGAGAGGAAAGGAAGGCTCAGAAAGAAATTGCTGATGTCTTTGAAGTACTTATATTGACTTCTCTAGTGTCTGCATTTTTCTTGCTTGTCCCTTTTAAAAACCCATCCATAAACTTTATGAGTTCCATGGTTTTTCTAAATGTCATTTGCTTTTCATTCCATGTAGAAAAATCTGCAGATGTTTTAACTTTTGCACACTTACTCAGGCATCTGGTGTTCTAAAACTTTACATAAATGATAGCACTTGACCTGTGAAATTAGGTCCCATAACTAAAGCAGCATTATACTGAACAGGAAATTTGCTCAACTAAAGGCAAGATCTACTTTCTACCTACATCCAATTTGGTGTAGAATACGTCTAATCATCTCTTCAAAACATAGCTATGTTTTGGCTTCAAGTGACTATCAAAAATATAATTCATTTTGACATTGAATTGTAATATACCTCTAGATGTTTCTGGATAAAGTACAGAATGTTCAGGCACATGACCTTAACAGTAGGACATCCATAAGTCTGATAGGCCCAAGTGTAATCCCTACCCTCAATCACCATTAGGCACTCATGTTTTCTCTGATGCTTACACATGTATTAGGGTGAGAAATTCAGTCAGATTCAACCATATCTCCATGACCTCTCTGTATTAGTAGAACACTGGCTGCCAGAGAGAGGCCAGGAAAACATTGATAAGGTCTTTTTATTTTATACAAGTCACAGGCACAACATTAGCAATAACCCCAGGAGCATAAATATTTTTTAAATTTTTTATTAGCACCTTATACTTCTACATCATATTGGGTTCATTTTGACATAATGATACAATGATATAATTTGTTCCAATTCAATCCCAGTACTTCCCTTTCCTCCTCCCTCCCCCTTTTCATTTACTGCTCTTTCAGGGATGAATTGTTCTCTCCTCTCTATTTAAAGAAGATGGAGTTAAAATGTTTAGAATCTTAACTTAAAACTCATCCAATTTATACCTTTAATAAAGAATCAGAATTGACCAAGGCCATTCTAGGTGCATTTTGAGCAAATTTCTGCCCTCCAAATTAGACTGATAGGTCTATACAGATAAGCACAGCTTTCTATCATAGTAGTTCAGAAACAAAAACCCACTCTGAAGTCACTTTCCCATGGGGGAAGAATTTAAAATGTAAGTAAAAACTTCTGGAGACTCAGTGTGAACAAGCTTAAGAAGGAAAAGCCCCAGAAGGGACATTCATAATGTGACCCCCACACTTTCATATCTTTTACTTCCAAGAGCACTACCAAGCTTTTAGGGTGATAATCAACTTAGAGGAAGAAAAATAACTAATTCTACCCTGCTTCATCCTTCCTTGGAGAACAATGGAAGTATCCAGCTCCATTCCTGTCTAGTCTTCTTCTTTAACTGAGCTGGGGACAGAGAAACGCAGGTGACAGTCACAACCCAGTGGAAGAAGCTCAACAAAAAGACTTAGAACTAATCATAGGAATATACAAACTTCCTTTCCTACACATTGATCACCGCCTTGATATATTTGTTTATAATAATAGGGATAATAAATGAAAGAATTTCAAGTCACAAAATGTATTAAAAGATCACTAGGAAAATCCAAAGATAATTAAAAACATGAAAAGAAGAACATTAGGAGAAACTGTAGCCTCTGACATCTAAATCCACAGTAAGGCAGTAAACACAGACCAATTGTTAGCTACAAAACCAAAACCTCACAATAGAGACCTACTTGCCTCAGCTGCTAGTACCCAATAGATTATGTTCGACCTTCAATAAAAATTACAAAACATCCCAAAAAGAAAAAAAAAACCATAGTAAATTAGAAAACAACTATATATGGTATAGATTTTTTGGAATTATTAGAAAAAGAATTTAAAATAACTATGATTAATGTTCTAACATGCAAAAAACCCTATTGGAAAAGTGAACAAGTAAGAACAAATGAATAATGTGAATAGGGAGAGGACACTCAATGAAAAATCAAGAGAAAATACTAGAAAACAAGAAACACTGTAATAAAAGAAATAATGGCTTTGATGAGCTCACCAGCATGAACACAGAGACTTCCCAAATTAAAATATAATGAGTAAAAGTAATTCTAAAAATGGAAGGAGATATCAGCAGAGTGAACAGCTACAAAGATGTAACATATGTCTAATGAAAAAGCAAAAAGAGAAAGGGATAATGAGACAAAAATATCTGAAGTTATAATGGCTAAAAATTTTCCAAAATTAATGAAATCACCAAGTCACAGTATTTAAATTTCAGTGAATATCATGAAGTTAAAATATATGTATGCCCAGATATATCATATTCAAATTTCAGAAAAGCAAAGATAAAGGTAAATTCTTGGAAGAATCAGGGGAGAGGAGAAATCTTACAAACAGAGGAACTGGGATAAAAAAATACACTAAGTATTAAAGAAAACATGCAAGTATTAAAGAAAGTAGAACAAAAGGCACATTCATACATTGCTGGTGGAGCTGCAAATTGGTACAGCCACTCTGGAAAGCAGTATGGAAATTCCTCAGAAAATGTGGAATGGAACCACCATTTGACCCAGTTATACCACTCCTCATTTTATACCCAAAAGACTTAAAATCAGCATACTACAGTAACCGCACATCAATGTTTATAGCAGCTCAATTCACAATCACTAGATTGTGGTACCAACCTTGATGCCGTTCAATAGATGAATGGATAAAGAAACTGTGGTATATTTACACAATAGAATATTATTCAGCCATAAAGAAGAATAAAATTATGACATTTGCAGGTAAATGGATGGAGTTGGAGAATATCATGCTAAGTGAAATAAGCCAATCTCAAAAAACCAAAGGTCAAATGTTTTCTCTGGTAAGTGTATGATGATACATAATAGGGGTGGGGGGGTAAGAGAAGAATGAACGAAATTGGATTGTGTAGAGGGAAATGAAGAGGGAGGGACAGGGAGAAGGAAAGATAGTGGAATAAGACAGACATCATCGCCCTATGTACATGTACGTTACACAAATGGTATGAAACTATTTCATGTATAACCATAGAAATGAAAATTATACCCCATTTGTGTACAATTAATCAAAATGCAGTCTGTGAAAATAAAATTAAAAAAAGAAAGTAGAACAAAATATTTTAAAGTATTGAAAGAAGAAACTTACGTATATGGTAACAATATAAATATCTTTCAAAAGTGAAAGTGAAATAAAGATCTTCTCACATAATCAAATTCAGATTTTGTTAACTCAAAGACTTAACTTGCCAGGTTTTAAAGAAGTTCTTCAAAGCAAACAAAACTGATACAGGTCAGAAACTAGGATCTGCACAAAGAAAGAGCAAAAAAGAAGAAATAAATGAACACTAAATAGAAAAATCTGTTATTCCTTGTCTTAAGATATGCAATAGATAACCTCAAATTTATAGTAGCAAGAATGTGAGTGATGATACTACATGGACAAGTGGAATGAGTGAGCAAGGAATGAGCAGAAAGAACTGGAAATATTTTGTCACAGTACCTACACTACACTGTGAAGCAGTAATGTGTTAGTTCAAAGTGAAAATATGTTAGTTATAAATGTATATTGGAAACTCTAGGGCAATTACCCTATTATAAAAATGTGTAACTTATGTACACTAAAAGAGAGAAAACTGAATCATATAAAAACTCAAAATTAGAGAAGCAGAAATAGAAAACATAAAAAGAAACAAATAATAAGAGCACCAAAAAGAAAACATTTATAAACATGAAAGATATTAACTCAATTTTCTCAATAATCACTTTATATGTGAATGGTCAGAATATGCCAATTGAAAAATATAGACTTTCAGAGTGGACATAAAAGTCAAGGCAAATTATATGGAGTTTACAAGAAACTCGCTTTAAATGTTAAGGTACAGACAGATGAAATGTGAAATGATGATGAACTGTGTCATGATAACACTAATCAAAAAAAAGTTGTGTGGCTATATTAATGTCAGGCAAAACAGACTTCAGAACAAGCAAAAGTATCAGGAGAGGGTTGCTCAGTAAAGACAAAGTGATCAATTCCTTAGGAAGAAAAAGCAGTCCTTAACTTGTATTTACCTAAGAACAGAGCATCAACATATATGAAGAGAAAATAACAAAAGCAGAGTGACAAAAAGACAAATCTACTGTTAGAGTTGGAGACTTTAATGTGCTTCTGTCAGTAAAGTGAAGATCCATCAGCTGACATTCTCAAAACACACAGGTTAACAGAACAACATTATCTGTTAACTGGATCTGATGAGCATTTATAGAAGATTCTATCCAACAATAGAAAACACATACTTTTCAAGTTCATATGGAATATTCTGCAAGATAGACTACATTGTGAACCATAATACATACCTTAATTAATTTAAAATAATAGAAACCATGCATAGTATACTCTCAGCTCACAAAGGAATTAAACTAGAAATCAGTTACAGATAAAAAGTTTAAAATTCCAAATTCTTGACAATTAAGTCATATTTATTTAAATGACATATGGATCAAAGAACAAGTCTTAAGAGATCATAATGAATTTAAACTAAATAAAAATCAAAATACAACTTATCAACATCTTTGGTGAATGGTAAGAAGAAATTTTGAGGTAATTTTAAAATGGAAATTTATAGCATCTAATTCATCTACTGGGAAAAACTAAAAATTGCTAATCTAATCTTTCACCTTAGGAAACTAGGAGAGAAAATATTAAATTAAATCCAAGGGAAGGAGAGGGAAAGAATAATAAAGGAACAGCAAAAAAATCAATTACTTTTAAATAGTCAGTAGTGAAAAACCACAAAAGCAAAAGCTGATTCTTTGGAAATATCAATAAAATTGATAAACTAGCCAGGTTAATTTAAAATATATAAAAATGGGAGATGACATAGTACTAATATCAGGAATAAGAGAGGCACTAACAAAAATGAAACCATGGATATTAAATGAATTTTAAAGAAATATTATTACCAACTCTAAGTCCATAACTGAAGCTAAGATTAAATAAGGACAGAATCTATCAAATCACACACAAGGAAAAAGTAGACAGTTTGAATAGGCTTATATCTATTAAAGAAACTGAATTAAAAAATGAATAATCTTCCAAAGTAGAATACACCATATCCAGATGGTGAATTCCACTGAATGTGTAAGGAAATATTTGTATCAACTCTCTATAGTCTCTTCCAGAAAATATAAACATAGGGAATATATCATCTTATTTTATGAGGCACATATTTTCCTAACACCAAAACCAAACAAAAACATTACAAAAAAGGAAACTAAAGACCAATATCACTCAACCACAGAAAAATATTGACAAAATATTAACAGATTGAATGAAACAATGTATGAAAATAATTATATATCATCAATATGTGAACTTTATTCTATGTATTCAGGTTTGATTCCAATTTGAAAATCAAAGTAGTCCAGCATATAATAGGTTAAAGGAGAAAAAATTATAGAAGTAAGAACATCAGATGCATTTCTGCTAAGATGAGGACAACACAAAGATGTCTTCTTTCACCACCTATTTTAGCATTATGTTGGAAATCCTAACTAATGCAGTAAGACAAAAAGAAAAGAAGAGATGTCCAGGTGCAGTGATCCACACCTGTAATCACAGCAGCTCAGGAGCCTGAGGAAGGAGGATCACAAGTTTGGGACCAGTCTCAACAATTTAGTGAGATTCTAAGAAACTTAGTGAGAACCTGCCTTAAAATAAAAAGGACTGGGAATGCAGCTCAGTGGTAAAGCACCCCTTGGATTTAATCCCTGATTTAAAAAAAAAAATTCAAGAACACAGAAAAAAAGAAAAGAAAACTCTCTTTGTTTATAGATGACATAAAACACAGAAAGCCCTCAAAAATCCATAAGAAAAAATTCTGAAACTAAAGTGATGATTATAGGAAGCTTATAGAATACAAAGTCAACTCTCTACAGTCTCTTATAAATTGATTCCTTTGCTATCAACTAGCAGTAAACAAGATCAATTTGAAGAGCAAAACAATATCACATTAGCACCAAAAAACAAACAAACAACAACAACAACAACAAAACGATGTGCTTTGGTATATATCTAACAAAGTATGTGTAAGGTCCATAGAAGGAAAAACTATAAAATATTGATGAAAGAAATAAAAATACCTAAGTAAACACAGAAATATTTACTATTAAGGAGTAGGAAATCTTAATATTCTTAAGATGTCAGTTTTTCCCAACTTCATCTATAAATTTATTGAAATCCCAAACCAGATGTCAGGATGAACTTTTGCTAATAATTTGATGACAACCTCATTTTTCAATTTGTAAGGAGATTGAAAACCTCTGGAACAATCAACACAATATCAAAAGAGAAATATGAATTTGGATGAATGACATCACATGACTTTAAGACTTACTATAAAACTGCAGTAATCAGGACAGTGTTATTGAACAAAGAATAGACAAGTAGATTAATGGAATGTAATAGAGAATCTAGAAATAAACCTACACTAATACTCAACTGATCTGTAATAAAGGAGCATAAAATAACTGAATGGAAACAATGTAGAAAAAGATAATCTTGACATGACCTTATACCTGTCACAAAACTTAACTCCAAATGGAAAGTAGACCTAAATGTAAAATTCAGAACCATAAAACTCTTAGGAGACAACACAGAAGAAAATCTAGGTGACTTTGTGTTTGAGTATGATTTTCTAGATACAATATCAGAAGTATGATCCATGAAAAAAAAAAAACGAGTAAGTTGGACTTCATTAAAGTCACAAAATTCTGCTGTGTTCGATATATTATTCAAGGAAAAACAGACAAGTCAATAGTTGAGATATAATACCACAAACACATATCTGAAAAAGAAATGTTATATGAAATATACAAAGAACTCCCAAAGCTCAACAATAAGAAAACATAAATATAGTAGAGATCCACAACTTAAAACAGCAATGATCATGCAAGTACACACCTAATAGAATGGCTGACCTCCAAATCATTGGTAACATCAAATTCTGTATGCATCACAGTGAGAACTTTCATTAATTGCTGGTAGAAATATAAAATATTATAGCCACTTTGAAGACAGTTTGGCAATTTCTTACAAAGTTCATCATAATTTCATTATACAATACCTGAATTGTACTCCTTATATTTACCAAATGAATTAGAATCTTATGTCCAAACAAAAGCTTGCATATAAATATTTTTGACAGTTTTATTTATGATTGCCCAATAGGTGAGCAAATAAACAAACCATGGTACATCCAGACAGTGGAATATTATTCTGTGATGAAAAAAAATAAGCTATTGTACCAGAAAAACATGAAGGAACCTAAAAATGTGTATTGCCAAATGAAAGATCTGATCTGAAAAGGTTACATATTATATTATTCCAACTATACACATTCTAGAAAAGGTAAAGCTATAAATACAGTGAAGGAGTTATGAATCAGTGGAGGACAGAGGGATTTTATGGCAAAGTAATTGTAGGTGCATAAAATTATGCATTTTTTAAAACTTAGAGAATATACAACACAGGAATAATCTTTAACATAAACTAATGTATTAATTTTCCACCATGATGACAAAATACCTAAAAATAAGTCAACATATACCACTAGACACCACCTTCTAAAGTTTCCACCGCCAACTGGGGTCAAGCTTTTAAGAAGTGAGACTTTGGGAGATATTCCAGATTCAAATTACAATATATGGCTTCCGTTTTTTAAAACCTATCCTCATTGGTACATCGATTGTAATGAATGCACTTCATGAGTGCAAGTTGTAATATTAGGGAGAAATATGTGGTAGAAAAGCAAGTGCATGGGAACTGCCTGTACCATCTACTGAATTTTTTGTAAATCTGCAACTGCTCCCAAAGATAAACTCCATTATTATAAACTCAAAATGAATCATACAAGTAAAAGTCCTAATTGAAGCTATAAAAATATGAATATAACATTGGTAAAAGAAATTTTGGGGTTCAAGATTTGGTGAAAGTTTTCAAACATAAAAAAACATGATTCATCAAAATTTTAAATTTTGCTCTGTAACAAAAATGATATTTATAAGAGAATAAATACAAGCTACATTCTGACAGAAAACCACACATAGCAGAAAAGAATTGGAATATACAAAGAACTCCTGAAATTTAACAACTAAAAAAGGTAAACAGTCCACTTAAAAAGTGCTCTTAAATTGTAGAACAAATAAGCTGCATTAGAACGATACCATAGAACACTGCCTAACCATAAAAATAAGCCAACTATTGACACATGCAACAGTTTGAGTGAAACTGAAGCACATTATGCTGAGTAGAAAAATGGTAGTCTTCAAATGTCCCATATTGTATGCTTCCATTTATATAATGACTATTGAAATGTTTATATAACAGAAATGAATGAATACAGATGTGGTCAAAGGTTGTGGGTGGAGGAGGTAGAGAAGTAGGTGTGACTTTAAATAGTTAACCCTAGGAAGATCTTTGTGGTACTGCTAGCTCTGCTTGGTGATCATGGTGATAGTTACACAAACCTGCATGTGAGCTAAAATAACCTGGAATAATGCACAGTCACACATATACAAACTCACAATAGTATTGTTAAATTCCTAGTTTGGATATTGAACCACACTTATGTAGTTACTGGAGGCAAGTGGATGACAGATAAGACTTCTCTGTACCATCTTTCCAAGTTTCTGTGTGTCTGTAATTATTTCATGATAAAAATAGTTTTGAAATATTGGCATGTATTAAACATTATTAATAATATTAAACAAAAAGCCAAGTGGAAATTCCAAGTTGAAAAGTACCATAACTGAAATGAACAATTCACAAGAGGGACTCAGCAGAAAATCTGTATTGCTAAACAGAATTAAAAAATTTTTTTTTAAAATGGAGCATGAAAAAAAGTGAATTGAACATTAGAGACTTATGGGACACTATCAATTATCAACAAGGACATATGGGAGTCTCAGAAAGGAGAAAGAGAATGTAACATAAAGAATACAGAATATGTGAAGAAATAATGGTTCAAATTTCCCGACTTTGATGAAAAAATTAAAGTACACATTCAATTACCTCTAAGCATTATAAAAGCAGAGATCCACACCTGCACAAACCATGGTCAACTTGACAAAAAACAAAAAGATAATCTGGAAATGTGTCTCATCATAAATGAGGAAAATAGAATAAAATTAACACCTGAAGTTTTAATGAAAACAGTGAGAGCTAGAAAGCAGTCAGATGACCTAAGTAGAGAGGGAAAATGTCAACCAAGAGTCCTACAGGAGCAAGCTTCCTTCAAGAATGAAGATGAACAAATACATTTCCTGGTAAACAAAGGTGAAAATTCTCTGTAGTAAACATTTGTCAAAATGCTGAAGGAAGTTGTCCTTCAACCTAAAAGAAAATGACATCCTGGGAGAAATAAAGGGTACTGATAAAGTCAATTAAATAAAAATAAATTTAATAGAAGTGTAACTAAATCATAAAATTAAACTAAATTGAATTAAAATAAAATTTGAAAGTCTAAAATTTTCTCTGTTCTCTTAATTAAAAAAAATTGCATAAAGCAATACTTATAAAACAGCATTTTGTTCACATAGCATATAAACATGTCACATTTATCAAAATAATAGCACAAAAGAGAAATGAATGAAAGAACTAATATACTGGAGCAAAAAAAAAAATGACACCTGATGGGAATGTGAATCCATAAGAAGAAATAAAGATCTCTAGAAAAGTAAATGTGTGGGTTAACATAAAAGACTTGATAAAGACACTTCCCCTTTCTTGTTGTAAGTATCTTAGAAGGTATGAGATAATAAAGACATAGTTGTAATGCTATATTTTGTGTTATATATATATATAAAATACACATGGCAATAATAATAAAAGAAACAAATGCAATAGAAAACATCAATTAAACCTAAAGGAGTTCTTTTGAAAATCTCTACAAAATTGGACAAACCATTAGCCAAGACAAAAAAACAGGGTAATACAAATTGTCAAAATCAGGAGTAAAACAGACTAGCATTACATATTTTACAGAATTTAAAACAATAGTAAGAGAATATTGCAAATAGCTTCATGTCTATGAAATTAATAAATGTACATTACAAGGAATAATTCCTAGAAAGACACAAATTACCAAACTAAATAAAGAAGAAATAGTAAATTTCTAGAGATATGTACCAACTAAAGATAACAATTAAATTTTTAAAAGCTCATAAATAAAAGCTCTGGGTTAAATGACTTCATGGGCCAATTTCATAGAACATTTATAAAAAACACTAATTTTCATATATTCTTCAAGAAAATGGAAGAAGAGGAAACACATTCAGTGAGACCACTATAACACTGTTACCAAAGCCAGGCAAACACATAACAAGAAAAAACATTATATTATAAACCATTATAATTCATGATACATAATTTTAAAAATATATCCACATATTCTAACAACATATAAAAGAACTATACAACATGACCCTGGAATGAAAAAGCTGGCATGCACAATTCAAAAATCAATTCTTGTACAATATAAATAGAAAGAAATATGAAACACATGACCATATCAATAGATGATGGAAAACCTTTTGAGAAAAATGTAACATGCATTCATGCAAAAAAAAAAAAAAAACACTCTATTCAAAGTAGAAATAGAATATTCTCAACCCATATCCAATACCAAAGTCATAGTGGAAAATGGTATGTTTTCCTGCTAAGGGGGGCAAGTCCACTCTGTGAAATTCAACATTGCACTGAACATTCTAGATAAGTCATTCAGGCAAGAAAGAGAAAGACAGACATCTATGTTATAATGGAAGAAATGCAATCTTTTTTTTTCAGTAATTCAGTGTGTGGAAAACCCTAAAACACACACACACACACACACACACCCCACATGTACTACTAGAACAAATAACATCCATAAGGTCACAGGATACAAGATCAATATAAAAACATCAGTTTATTTTTTAGCATCGGTAGTTCTATGCATTATAATAAATAATCCAAAAAATAATTGAGAGCAATTCCATTCACCATAGAATAAAAAAGAATAAAATATTTAATAATTAGTTTGGCAAACAAGGAATAGACTTGTGTCAATGAACTACAAAACATCACTTAAAGAAATTTAAAAGATCACCATCACTGGTTGACCTCCCATATTCATGGTTTGAAAAATCCAATAGTATTAAAATGGAAATCTTTTCAAATTGATTTATAGATTGAATACCATTCCTGCAGAAATTCCAGCATGTTTTTTACAGAAAATGACAATTAAAGGACTCAAAATACCTAAAATAATTTTGAAAGGGAATAAAGTAGAATGATAATCCAGAATATTTCCTCATTGCAACACTTACTATAAAGTTACTGCAGTCAAGACAGAAGAGTACTAACATAAAGACACACAGATGGATTAATAGATTAATGGTATAAATAAACCCAATGAAATAGAATTCAGAAAAGGTAAATAAATGCTTACATTTATAGTCATTTGGTTTTTTGGCATAGAATTTGAAACAATTCAACGGGAAAAGGGTAACAATGTCAACTTCATTGAATATCCATAGGCAAAAGAGTGAACTTAGACCCTTACCTTACATCATACACAAAAATTATGTCAAAATGCATTATAGACTCAGATACAAAACCTAAAAATAAAACAAAACAAAAACACTTTTAGAAGGAGCTCATAGGTAAAAATCTTTGTGACACAGTTTGGGAACGGTGACAAAAGAAAGAAGAAAGGAAGGAAGGAGGGAGGGAAAGAGAGAGGAAGGAAAGGGGAGAGAGGGAGGAGGGGAAAATAAAAGAAAAAGGAGGAAAAAAAGAAGGAAGATTAGAACTCATCAAAATTTATGATGAGGAACAAAGAAGAAGAGAGGGCAAACCCTTGTTTCAAAGGTCACATTTCTACTAGTCTTTCATTGGTGGAACCCAAATACAGAGACGCAGCTAGCTAGAAGTATGGTTGGGAAATGTAGTTTTGGGCAGGGCAGCCTTGTGCTCAACTAAAACTCAGGGGTCCACTAACTGCAGAGGGAATGGGAAAATGGATCTTATTATGATAGACTGTATTTATTTATTCAGAATAACTGCCTCTTCTTACTTGATTTATCCTACAGTCCTTCCTTGAGCCACAAACTTGGCACACATTTTATTTGAGCAGATGCCATAAGAAAATTAGCAAGTTTCCCCTAATACATGAGGTCTCTACTGGGGCCGCTCCTTCATCTTGACTCCTGAAATAAAAAAGGTTTGGCTTTGAGCCAATGCACGCAAGAGCTGGTATGGATGTGATTGAGAAATTAATAAATTTTATTACAAGTCCCAGAAATTAAGAAGTTATTTGTTACTGTGGCAGTCAAAACTGCACTTCACTTAGTCTTTTCATTTACAATAGGCAATCTGTACCAGGTTCCCAAAAATAAACTCTATATATTTTTTAGTTAGCACATATTTATCAAGCATAAACTATGTGGCTAGTGTTTTATAGGCACAGAAGACTTAAAAAACCATACACATAATATATGTGTAGTTAATAAACAATAACCACAGAAAGTGCTTATAAATCAATAAGGGTAAGGTTAGTACTTCAGAGGCAAATTTGATAATATACTGAAAAGTCAATGAAAAACCAATAAGTGAATGAATAGAGAAGTAAATAAAAGTCAGTGGTCTATACCTATATCATGGAGGGAGACTTATAAAAGCATCTAAATTATCTCAGCAATAGAAGTGTGTCTTAAAACAAAATGGTTGTTTTCAAGGTCATAAGTTTAATAGGAATATTTGTGATTCTTTAATTCCAGAGGGCCTAACTAGAACCCTCTGGAGCCCAGCAATGATGCAGAAATCATGTCATTGTGGCACCCAACATAGGACTGGGTTCTGCCAGTCATTCCCCTGCTCCTATCTCTGCTTTATTACAAGATGCTAGTTTCTTAGAACTTCTTCTAAGTTTTTTTAGCAGTTTTTTTAAAGAGTTAGTAGCTTATAACAGAAATGGTTAGGAAGAGTCAGTTAAAATTTGTTTTTTCCCATTATCTCTGGTCAAGAGCCTCATGAATCTCTTTGCCCAATCTGTCACATACGGTGGTATAGACATGGTAGTAGAGATCTTTTCCTTATATACATGCCCTGGCAAATAATCCAGATTTTTCAGCTTGATGAGTAGAGTCTGATGTCTTAGGAAAATGGTGAAGTTCCCAAAGAAGTTTCTTTCAGTCTTTATGAGAACCCTAGAAATATACTCACATATCTTATTAGAGAAATCAAAAACAGAATACCCAAAGTATTTTGGAGCTGCAAAAACTTCAGAGGCAATATCTACAGCTGAGATTTTGAAGGGATTCTGGAGCCAAAATCCATATCTGGAATTATGCTCTTACCCTACACTTAAAGACAAATATCCACCAACTCCATAGAATCATTATTCTCCTGATTCATCCTTCACCAGATGAATCAATTCAACACTGTTAGTGGAATTCTAACCTATGAACTTTTCATAAATATTATTTACTTTTAACAAAATGGAAAAGTTCTCTAACTTGATCTCTAAATTATTAAGCAAAATATGTGTCTTTCAAATTCTGATGATGATTATATAACTCTTACAATGCAAAGCTAGTGTGATGAAGATTGATTTGAGAAACCTGGGGAAATTAGGAGAAAATAAATTAAGGCAATTTAGCATGGTGAAATTCAGATTTGTGCTCAATCACTGCCAATTCCTTGTCTCTAGATTGATCAGGTCCATATAGAGAAGAAAGTTAATGTATATTTGGTCAACTGCCTAGAAAAACAAGGAAAGAACTTCCAAGTTTCCCAAACAAGGTCTAATACATCAGCCAATGGACAGTCTTCTTTTCTGTGACTTTTAGGACAAACATACTGAGTTCTCAGTATTTCTATTGTGTATTCTTCTTGGATACTCCATTTCCAGTACCCAATGCCTTCAGTTTGTTCACATTCATTCATTCAGTACTCAGTATAATATTCTGGTCCCAGAATAATTGGGTTTAAATTTTGGCTCCAGCATTTATTTATAAGCTCTTATGACTTTGGGCTAATTACTTAATCTTTCCATTTTTGTTTACTCATTTGTAAAATGTTGATAACATTGATGACCTCATGAAATTGTTATGAGGCATAAATGAATTAGTAAAATAAAGCACCTAGAATAATGCTTGGTACATTAATTTCTACACAAGCATTCATATGATTGTGGAACACCTAATCTGAAAAATGCCTGGTTGGAGGATAAAGGGAAGAAACATAGAAGAATAAAGCATGGGTCCCATTCTTAGAGCACTAGTGGGGACAAGACATGGATACAAAGAAATGAAGCAGTAAGTAGAATATATGATACAGAATAGACAAAAAATACAATGACAAGGGTTTAAAGGAAGGGTAAGGTAAGTTTCAGTTGTGGACACAGAGAGTGGTTCACCATCAAATAAAGAAGTAGTATGGAAAAGAGCAAGTTGGCCCACCTATAGTTATATAGTTACAGATACCTTCACTGCCCAAAGCCCAGCACACCAGGAACCTATCAATTAATTATTCTTTGTGATGGAAGATTGTAGAGAACAAGTCTTTCCACCTATTCTACATATCCAGCAAACACATTCTAGAAAGATAGCCTGCATAGTCAGGCTGAACACAGAACTCAAGAATTCTGGTCAAGATGCTGTGTGGGGTCCTGGAAAAGGATGGTAATCATCCTTTAACTGAGCAGCCAGCTTCCAGCCTCAACTGCACACACTCACACCACTCTCATTGGCCCTGGGTGATCACAATTGAAACTCTTTTTTTGTTGTTTTTAATTTCTCATACTACTGTTGTTTTTTCTCCTCTTTAGGCATCCTAAGAGAGATCAACTGTTCTTTCCCTTTCTCTTCTCAAGACCAAGGACTATTCCGATCTCAGCTTGCATGCTACTTCCTTCTGGAATCCCTCTCCTCCCTGAGTTAGGATCTGGTATCCTGAACTCTTTTTCCATGGCAGTTAACTCACATGGTTGTTAAGAGTTTCTCTCTCTCTCTCTCTCTCTCTCTCTCTCTCTCTCTCTCTCTCTCTTTCTTTCTTTTTTTTTTTTTTTTTTTTTTTTTTTTTTTTTTTTTGCTGATTTCGGTAGCATATGACTGTGCTGAAGCAGGAGGACTGAGAGTTCAAAGCCAGCCTCAGCAACTTTGCATGGTCCTATGCAACTAAGCAAGACCCTATATCTAAAATAAAATATATAAATATATAGAAAAGGGCTGTGGATGTGACTTAGTGAAACCACTGTGTACCCCTACGTTCAATCCCCAGTAACAAAAAAAAAAAAAAGGAATAATTTTTGGTGAGCCGGAGAGCCAACGCAGGACACCTCATGTGTGCTGTGCACTTCCTCACCACTAAGTTTCAGCCCTAGCCCCAGAAATTATTTGGTTACCATTCCTCATCCCTTAGATGTTAACTACACAGGATATCAACTGTGAATCTTGTTCACCATTTTCTCTACAGCACTCAGCAAACACTGATTCAATAAATAGGTAACGAATAAGCACAAGATAAAAATTCAGTGATATTCAATTGTTAAACCTCTTATTCCATCTTCTCAAGATCATCGAAGAGTTGTTACACAAGTGGATCTTTCCAACTCTAGGGATAAGCACGGGGGCCAGACAAGGCTAGTTATAACAAGTTATAACATCCTGTACCTGTGCTTCTCTCAGAATCCTCTTTGGCAGTTTTCTAAGTAGAGCTGATACAGAAAATTCTTATTTGTTGGTGGAGTTTTAAGAATCTAGTCCCAGAGCAAAAAATAAGTAAATAAATAAAAAGAAAAGAAAAGAAAAAAGAAAAAGAAAAAGAAAAACAGAAAAAAAGAAAGAAAAAGGCAGAGAATAAATCTATCAGAAAGGAAGTCCTGAAAGCTATTTTGATTTGCCTTTTTAAAATTCATTCTTTACTAAATATTATTTATTTTGGCAGGTTTGTTGAGGTATAATGGAGAAATGAAAAATTGCATATATTTAAGATTCAAAACTTGGTGGTTTGATATATGTATACATTGTGAAATGATTAGCACTAACAAGCTAATTAGCCAACATTTCACCTCACATAATACCACCTGTGAGTTGAGAACTTTTAACTCTCAGCAAACTCTTTTGGTTTATTACTTCTCCCCCAGAACCTTCCCATTTGTTAGCTAATTTGTATTGATCTTTTGCATCATATGTCTTAATAAACCCTATCAACACAGGATGATTTTGTGCTCGGTAAAGATATGTACACATCAACAGTTTGGCTGAAAGTTCAATCCATTGTGGGGAGAGTTGAGTCATTAAACACAATAAAATTTAATATGACCTGATTCCATTTTTGAGCTGTGTCATTCTACCAAAGTTGTTGTTAGTTGCATTTTTAACTGTATTTGATTATTTCAAAAGAGAATTACACTATCAAATATGGGTTCACATTTAGATTTCAGCACAAGCAGCATTGGGTGCTAGAAATGAAGGTGGTTCTGAGTTTCCCAGCCAGGTACAAACTATATATCAAAGCAGAGGTGTGGGGAATAAAAACAAATCTCACCTTACTTCATGAGGGGCATCTCCAATGTGATTTTGCACTCTTTGTTAAAATTCTGTAAAACAGAATCCTCAAAATTTCTTTGAGAAAAAATACCATCATAGATGTAAACTACTACAAAATTCAAGGAAATGTGATGCTCCTCCCTACAGGGATTCCTACAATTTAGTTGATAGAGAATGAGCCATAAACATGGGGGAAATTAAATAGCTACAAAATACAAATACCAGTTCTATAACACAATCAGAAGGAGAGAGCAGTGTGTATTAGTCCCAAGAGGTAAGGACAGGTAGCCTCAGAGGAATTCAAGGAAATGTGATGTCACTTCAAGCTGAATTGAGCTGGAGAACACCTAGGGCATAAAGTGAGGGAAGGTTGGGGTGAAGGATTACATGGCAGTGGGGACTGGTGGTTTGCAGGAGGAAGCAAAAATAATAGTAATGAAAATAACAAGCATTAATAGCTGACATCTTCTGAAAGACAAGTAGGTGTCACACTATCTCAAATCTTGACTGAGTACTAGAGCTGTATTTGCTGTTCAGTCTAGAGATGTAATGTGCAGAATGATTATAAGCTCACAATATTTTACTGTACACTACAAATAGATGGAAAAAATAGATTTTAGGGATTCTTATCACATACACAAAAAATAACTGACAGGTGATGAATATGTTAATTTGCTTGACTGTGGTAATCATTTTGTTACATATGTGTTTATCAAAACATCATTATTCACCCAAAATTACAAAGAGAAAGTGGGGAGGGAAGCAGGGAAGAAAGAGAAAGGAAGGGAAAGAAGGAAGAGAAGGAAGTGTGGAAGGAAGGAAAGAAAGAGAATCATCTTGAACATTTTTATTTTCTTTGTCCTTTCTGGGTCTCAATTTCATCATCTGTCAAATAATTGGTGAGGCCAATTTTCCATTTGGCACATCCTGGACAGGCTTCTGTAATAATTTTAAACAAGATCTGAGGACCGAGGCACACCTGGGAACTGGCTAAAGGAATGAGGATGATGGTTGAATGTTCTAAAACCCCAATCACACCATTTCCTACAGTTCACTTAATTCATCTTAAGTCGTGAACTTTTCATTTTGGTGATAAAAGTACATTTTATTTATTTTTTCCACTTATAAAGTAAGATTATTAAGCTGTTTCACTAACCCTCACAAGAACTCCAAGGCAGGTGAGTATCTGCATTTTACAAACAAGGAGGCTGAGGCTAGCTGTGAACTAACCACTCCTTAGCCAATACATAGAGCAGCAAAGTCAAGGATGGAACTGGCATCTCTAGACTCCGCCTTCACAGCTGAACTACTAACTCTAGCTTGTAAAATGCAATTCCTTGCTCTGAAGTCAAAACAAAACTGCATTTGGAAATCAGGATCAGAAGGTTGGTGATAGTCTGTCAAACGCTTCATAAGTGATTCAAGGAGAATTGGACCTCCCGGAACTTCCTGTTCCTCTCCCAGATCCCTCAACACTTAGTATAAATCATCTGGCATTAGGATAGAGATCTTTTCATTAGAGTATCTTTGAAGAACACTAATGTACAGGAAAGTTTCTCTTTATTGAAACAAATGCAATCCTATCAGAAGTGAGCAGGACAATAAGAGGAAGAGGGAAGGGATTCTGGAATGTGCAAGAGAGGTGGGGCAAAGGGAAAAAGACAGGCTGCAGGGAAAGGCCCCCAGGACGCTCTTAATCAGGGGCTGGCAGCCATATTATTGTGAACTGGAAAATGGGCAGGGAGCCATCACTCCTGGAGCTGGGCAAAGAGAAGCGCAAATCCTCCAAATGGCTACTAGGGTGTCATTGTTGATTTAGGTCCTAAGACTTTACATGGACAGAGACATTTATGCAAAGTTCACTGTCCTAACTAATGATCTCCAGGGAAAGCGCATAGCCACTAAGATGATAAAAGTAGAATTCCTAGAGTGGAAGCAACAGAGAAGGCACTTCCAAGGAGGGTAGGTCTATGTGAATGGGAGGGAGTTCATCTCCCACCCTACTCATCGATCCCCTATAGCAGTATACATCCCTTCTGTTGCTAATCCAGAGACAGTCCAACCCACCTTGAGTTGGCTCTAAAGAAACTCTTCCTATTCTCTCCTAACCCTCACACGTGCCAGAGGCTTCTTGACCTCTGTGTCTAACCCTTCCTGGACCAGTGCCATCTGTTAACAAAGGAATTTTCATTTTCTTCGACTATCAGAACTCAAACTTTATGTGGTCCCAAACCATTTTTTCATGTCTCACCTAAACTCTTCAGGCAGTTTAAGTGTCTTTGATTTATTTTGTCATCTGTCTACCTAGGGAACAGTAGGCCTTCTTGCTAGGCATAACCTTTTAGGCACTTGATAGAAATAATAAAGCCAATGGAAAGGACCACCCAGACATGCATATCAGTCTCATGAGAAAACTCTAGGGCAGAGTAAATATTCTCAGGATTTGGCAGTATTCTGCTACTCTAATTATGCTCTATACAAAACTATAAAAGCAGTTCAGAAATTTTTGTCTTGAACAGTCTATTTAATATGGTCTACTTGTCCTTACTATAGCCTTGCACATCTGTTCCTAGAATTCTTGCAGAATAACTTGCTTTCCTTGCCACTTCAGTTTGGTTTTAATTGTTGTCATGAATACGACTTTCCATGTATCTTCCCATAATGCTCCTGTCCATTTTTAAAAATCTTTCATCTTTTTTCCCCCTTACACTTTCTGAAGATAACTGATTAAATGGATTGGGATGTCAGTCCAAAAAGCCCAGTGCTCTCAAAATCTCAGACACACTGCTTAGGAGATGGGTCTTTGGGACAATTAAAAGATAATGTCAACAGGCCCAGAATGTGACAATGTGCTAATGGTCTCCTGCTGCCAAAGAAGAGACCTCGGAGAAACTGAGACGTTATTTTCAAAGCCGGAGACCATTATCCTGTCACAGCACCATCCTCCCATGACTTGGCTGCTATTATGCCCAGTGATTAGAACAATAAATAAAAATGAGGTTATGGAGTGTAAGTGCAGATTTCCACAGCTAACCCACAAACCAACTGATATAATTAGCTCAAAAGTGAGGCTTACCATTACCCACAGGCATGTGGATCTGAGTCGCTTCCAGCAAGGTTGTCTTTTTGTCCCTATCCATGATTTTTCTTACAAATGAGATTTCTATTTTTCTGTTAGCTCCCACCACAATTGGAGGCATTTTTTGTCATCCCACCCATCCCCATCCTTCAACACCCAACTCAGAATTCTTCTTTGAGATAAATTTTTAACCCTTCCATACCATAGTCATGTCTCTGTAAATCCATGTTTTTTTCTCCCTGTTATGTCTTTTCATTATTGTCATCAATTACTTCATGATGTATTTGCATGGTGGTTTCCTTCTCTGTCATTGCTTAAAATCTCAGGAACTAATATTTACCCAAATGGGCTGTAAATTACTGGTCAGCAGAAATTATGTCTCAGGCACAGTTATCTACTTGGAAGTCCCAATATACGTTCTCAACAAATTTCTATGAGGCAGTAGACTCTTTTTGATTAGTTCTCTTTCTCTTAGCCAAAACTGGGAAGAAATAGTCAAGCAGGTCATGGCATTTTTACCTCCAGCAAGTGAGAAGGAAGAAATGGGGTGGTCCAGCACACAATAACCAGAATGTGGGACCAGGGTAAAGTTAAAATAAATTTTTTTGTGACCAGTTAGTTTAATTCTCATTCTTAAAAGTATCTACAAGTGTTAAATACTCTGAAGTAATTCAGAGTATTTCTGAAATGCTATGAGCCTGTGAGAAGAGGCAAAGCCTTGGTATTCAGGTTATTTGCTGACTGAATAATTGATTTCTGACTTAGTACTTCTATTTGTTTTTCTTCAATTTGAACAAGAGAGTAATGATTGTTGATACTGCTCCCTACAAATTCTCTTTGTAAGTACTTGGTATTTTAACCTTCTGGAATCTTTCTCCTTCATTATTTATATGCTGTTTATCAGCTGACTAGTTAGTTAAAAACAGCTTTGTCATGATACAGAAAGAAAAGCATATATGGAAAACTATTATAGAATTTGTTAACATATTCTCCCTGTAATCTCTAAACTCGTCTTCTGACATTTCAAATTAACTTCAAGCTGTTGAATTTTTTTATGGTCAAGTATGATCGCCCACCGCCCGTGGGGACAATCACAATGCATACTCTTCTTGATCACAGGAACCAAAAGGGGTTTATTCCACAAGTCTCAGACTTATATTGAGAACATCAACCTATCAGAGAGTAGACTACCAGGAAAGTCAGCCTATCAAGGAACAGTCTCCAGGCAGATACCAGGATCGCCTCATGTACAACAGCCAGAGTTAATTCCTAAAACTTGTATATGAGTGCAGCTATGTCTGGTAAGCTGCCAGGCACCATCTTGGAGATCAGGCCACGATGCGGCTCTGGGGCCCTCAGAGCCCACCCCTGACATCTCCCCCTTATTCTTTAAATAAAGAAAAGATGACTTGGCACCATGCCTGTCTTAGGTTGTCCATGGCAAATTACATCCTTACCTGTCATTGGAATTCTGACCTCCAGGCATCGGAACCCTGTCTTAGGTAGGTATGCATTTCATGGATCTTACCCGTCTTTGACTACTGGTCCAGCATGCTTAGCCATACTTGGGGGGATGTGCCTGTCTCAATGGCTGTCAAAGCCTGTACTATAGCCCGTCAATGATGTCGGGCATCTTGGCGAGCTCTGATTTGGCTGCGTATAACATAGGCTATCCCTAAGCAGATAATAATCAGAACAGCTACTATTCCAGCCCACTGTTTTGTCAATCCCAGGGCTTTAGATAAAAAGAGAACATCTCGGATACTGATGCAACTTGAACCCTGGTGGCATTGATTCTGAGTATTTCAGCTCGTAGCTGACTGGTTAAATTATCAAACGTAGATGACCAATTGCCAGTAAGGTAGACAGAGAGATTTTTAGATAACATAGCTGCAGAGCTAAGGTTATTATAAGCAATAGGGGTGACACACACTGCTCTTAAAGGATAAACACATCCCAGTCCCAAAAGTTCTTGCAAGATATCCACTTGTTCTTGTAGTAAGTACAATCTTTGATTTACAAGGAGTATGCCTGCCTTAAAATGGTTGTTTAGAGCTTCTTGAGTCTGTAAGGCTGTAGCTGTATTTTTGGCCAAGTGATTGACTGCTGTTGCTGTAGGTATGGCAGTTGCTAGTGCTGCTGTTGCAGAAACCACTATTGCAGTGACCACAGCCACTGTGATGCCAAAATCTCTCTTGTCTCTAGATAGTAGTACTGGCAGTTCTGTATCTGTAACAGAGACTGGAACAGGTAGGAAGGTAGGAATACGCATTTTCTTGAGGTGCAATGGAGAAGAGAAGAAATTAAAAACATAAAAAAGGGGGGGACACACAAACTGGGGTAGGTGGAAAGGTAATATTTCTGGTACACGTAGATTGTGAGGCAGCACCAGTGAACCTAGAACTGTTTGTCCATGTAGAGGAGTTCCAAGTACATAGCCGAAATGCCCCTCCTAAGAGACTGAAGAAAGATTGTAAGTTAGTATATCCTGAAGCTGCAGTGAAAAGCATCCATTTGTCAAAGGGGTTGACACATTTCATGCCTAATTGAACATTATTAGTGAAGTTCTCATTAGCAGTGAAAGAAGTGAAATTGGGAGTGAAAAAAATCCATTTTATACAGGAGTCACTGGTCCTGCATGTTGACCACCTGTCCATATAGGAGGTGTACTGTGTTTAGGATTACAAGGAGGGAAGATTCTAGGGGTTTTGAAAGTAGTTCCTGTAGCATTATGTCTGCGAGGTACCCATCCTGAAAGTAAAACAGCATCTCCTGTTAAGTTTTTTATGTATTCTTGAAATGTAGACCCATTTTCACCTGGGCGAAAAGAAAGTGTGGCTAAGGGGTGAAAGACTGTCAATAGCATGATCATCAGGAGTGTCTTTGGCGTCTTCATTTTGTTGATCTGAATTACTTGGTGGTAGCATTCCCACTGGTCAAGTCAGCTGCTCAGGAACCCAGATACGTGACATTTTATCCTGTGGAAACACACAAACTGAGCCACGGCTCCAGTAAAGCACTGAGTCTGGGCCATTCCATTGTCCAGTAAGAACATCCTTCCATTTTACCGTCGCTCTATCATGCTGTTTATGATTGCCATGTCTCTCAGTGGCAGAGCGACCCTCATTATCCAGAGTTAAAAAATTTAAAATAAAGAGACAAAGAGAAAGTTTATCTTTAGGGGACCTGAAGGTCTCTCCTATTCTCCCTTTTTGTTTATAAAGAGTATTTTTGAGGGTGAGATGTGCACGTTCAACAATATCTTGTCCTTGTGGGTTGTAAGGTATACCTGTGGTTAGAGTTATTTCAAATTTAGTGAGAAATTCGTTAAAAGAGGTTGAAGTATAAGCAAGGCCATTGTCCATTTTAAGTTGTTTAAGGTTACCAAATTCAGGAATGTGAGTAACATCCATTTGCCACAGATGATTAGGTAACAGTCCTTTAGGATTAACTCCTATAGAAGGTGGATGATGGAGGACTGTACACTGGCCACAAGATTTAACAATAGCACGTGCAGTTTCTTTAGTAATGGGAAACTTCAGTTTTAATGTTGTAGAATTAACATGGAATTGTTGATGATAATTTTTTGCTGCCTCAAACGCAGAAAAAATGTGGAGATCCTTAGTTGCTATGTCTGCTACATTATTCCCTAGAGCTAAAGGTCCAGTTAAATTGGTATGAGCTCTGATATGTCCAATAAAGAAAGAATTATAACAATCCCAAATCATTTGTTGTAAAGTCCATAAAGGATAAAAAATAGTAGTGTTTGAGGCAATAAACCCTGCACATTCTAAGTTACTGAGAGCTTGAACTACATATAAACTATCTGAGTAGGGAAAAGGAATGTTTGGACTTTATCTAGATAACAAATAGCTCCAGTCCCTGCTTTGGATTCATCAGTGAAAATCACAGGAGCCTTAGGAATAGGTTGTTGTCAGGTAACTCTTGGGAATACTACAGAATTATTACTACAAAATTGTATATAAGGATGTTTAGGATAGTGAATATCAAAGTTAGCTTGAATGGAGCATCTAACAACAGTCCAAGAATCCATGAAATTACATAACCAAGAAAGTTGATGCTTATCATAGGGAATAATGATAGTAGCTGGATGAATTCCAAACACTGTGATAGATGATTTAAGTGCCTTTAAGATTACTTGAGCTACTGCTTCAGGGTAGGGTAAGAGAGTTTTATTGGGTGAACAGGCTAGATGGACCCAAAACAAGGGACCCTCTTGCCAAAAGACTCCAGTGGGTATTTTCTTGTTAGGAATAACAATGAATTGTAATGGCTGAGAGAGATCAATATGATCTACTTGGGTCTCATCTAATCTTTTTTGTATAATATTCAAAACCAGACACGCTTCAGGAGTGAGCTCTCTGGGAGATGTGGGATGGGGATCCCCTTGTAAGATATTAATTGGGCTCCTAAGAATTCTTGTGTAGTACCAACTTGAACCTTATCAGGGCTATAATGAGTCCCCATAATTTGAGTTGTTCTATTAATTCAGAGTAAATATCCTTTAAAATATCTTCCTCAGAGTGGCATAATAATATATTTGAAGTATTAAAAATAGGGGTATTCCAAGGAGAAGTTGAAGGTCTAATATGATTTGCTTCTAATTGTTGTTGTACCAGTTCTTGGGCCGCTTTAAGTTTTTCTAATGTCAGGGGCCACTGAGAGACCCACACTGGTGCACTGGATTTCCAAGTTATTTTTACATACTTTTGTTCAGTGGCCCCAAGGAAAAATCCAAGCCTTGGTGACCTTGATTGCCCTTAACACTAATTGGCTGGGTGTTTCCCTGGCCATAGCGGCCAAGCCCCTTGTCCCATTTATGACCTTGTTTTACCATTAGATTTTGAGTCTTTTGGCTATAATGGCCTTCTGTAGTGAGTACTAAATCCATTTGCATGAGAATATCTCTGCCCCACAAATTAACAGGTAAATGGTCTAAGACATAGGTTGAAATGTTTCCTGTTGGCCCTCATCATTTTTCCATGTCAATACAGAACTACTCCTTTGTAGGCTAGTAGCTACACCCAATGCCCTCAGGGTTTGTTCTGCTACTTGTAGAGGCCATTCTTTCGGCCAATCTTTTAGGGTAATAATGCTAGTATCAGCTCCTGTATCTAGGAGTCCTGAAAATTCTCTATTTTTAATCTTTATTTTAAGCATTGGCCTATTTTTTAAGTCCATGGTAAGACAGGCAAAATCAACTCCAGAAGATCCCAAACCTGCAGTTCCCCTGGTTGCTGTGGTTGATGGAAAATTATTATGAAGGTTGGGAATAATCAAAAGCTGAGCTATGCGGTCCCCAGGTGATATGGAGATCCATTGGACCGGAGCAAATCCTTTAAGGGACCTTCCATGAGCATTCGTGACATTTCAGTGCCCATATTTCTCTATTAAATGAACAGAATGCAAAGCACTTTAATTAGCAAAACAAAAGCGAAAGCACTTACAAACACTCAATCTCCGTCGCTTATTCCGCGAACTTTAACTCCGTCGCATATTCCGCGAACTTTAACTCCATCGATTATCCCGCGAACTTTAACTCCATCCCTTATCCCGTGAACTTTAACCTGGCCAGACTGTACTTTACTTTCCCTGTATTTACCTGATCAGTTCCTTCTTTGTAACTCGAGTTCCCAGGTTTCGGCACCACTTATGATCACCCACCGCCCGCGGGGACAGTCACAACGCGTACGCTCTTCTTGATCACAAGAACCAAAAGGGGTTTATTCCACAAGTCTCAGACTTATATTGAGAACATCAGCCTATCAGAGAGTAGACTACCAGGAAAGTCAGCCTATCAAGGAACAGTCGCCAGGCAGATACCAGGATCGCCTCATGTACAGCCAACCAGAGTTACTTCCTAAAACTTTTGTATGAGTGCAGCTATGTCTGGTAAGCTGCTAGGCGCCATCTTGGAGATCAGATCAGGGTGCAGCTCTGGGGCCCTCAGAGCCCGCCCCTGACAGTCAAGAGAGTCCCTGTCCCAAGGATAGTATTTTCTTTAAGTCAGTAGACTAGAAACGAGAATGCATCATCATCCCTCTGTATCTTCTAGTTCCTCATTTGAGGATTCAAATGAAGGTAGAATATATTTTTTAAAAATTTGTGTCTGTGCTAAATATGTACAGATTTTAATTTCTTTTTATATATGTGTACATATAAATATATGTGCATATTCACACACACACACACACACACACACACACACACACACACACACATCCCCAGTCCTTTTTATGATTTTTTTAAATTTTGAGAACAGGGTCTTGCTCAGTTACTTAGGGCTTTGCTAAGTTGCTGAGGTTGACTTTGAACTTGCAATCCTCCTGACTCAGCCTCATGAGCTGCTGGGATTAAGGCGTGTGCCACCATTTTCTCCTGAAACCACACAGTACAACAACTACTTACATGGCAGTTAAATTGTATTAGGTATTTCAAGTAATCTAGAGATGATTAAGGGTATGGAGGAGGATGTGACTGGGCTATATGTAACTGTTTTATATAAGGGACTTTAACATCTTTGGATTTTGTTATCTGTGTCAGTCCTCAAACCGATTGCCTTCAGATACTGATGAACAACAATATGTCTCTTTTATCACTGATTTATCATATCCTTCCTTGTTAGAAAATATTTGCTTGTATTCTTACTCTAAAGGATTTGAACTATATACACATCTATGCCATGTGCTTTTTGGTAAATGATTGATCAGTTTATGATTATGTTCCTTTAACAGTTGATATTCCAAGGCACAGAAGTGCAACCATTGTCCTAGACTACTGAAAATCAATGACAAAACCAGATGCTGCTATCATCCTGTGAGTTCCAGTGCCACAACCCCTAGCTCTCACTCTTAGTGAGCTGTGTCTTAGATCACTGGGACAGTAGGCAGGCAGCAACCTTCAATTTCACATTACTTTCCTGGGTTTCACCACCGTTTTCCTCAAGAATATTGAAAAAAATGATTTAAAGCTTAAGTCATACAATACAAAAGCTAATCAAAGATTGCTCTTTTGTTGGTTTCAACTTCATCCTCAATGCCAATAACAAGGACAACCTCATGAGCCACTAACCCTAGTACTAAGGTGACTACCAAGTAAGCTGTGGTTAACTAAGCTACTTCCAAGATCCTTGGACAAAACAGAAAAACAAAAACCTATGCATGGTAGGTTGGAACTTCATGGATTTCTCCCGACCCTAAAATGGGTTGCAGGTGTTTGTCTCAAAGATGAGAACAGAAAATGAATAAAACATGCCTGGAGCTTTGTGTCCAGAAAATGTGACAAGCTTGAATCTGATGACTTTAGGAATGATATGAAATATGAGTTTGAGCTCATCTGCAAAGTTCTTAATGAATCCAAGATGCTGTGGCTGGTCTTGCTGCTTCTGCATTACAGTTGGCCTCAGGTTTGTGAGAGGACAGGGAGAATGATGGAGGTGGAAGAATCCGGAAGAGAAAAGAAGGAAGAAAGAGATAAAAGAAGCAGAAACCAACTACTGACTGTGGATCCTTCAAGTGAGAGCTCTCTATGGATATCACATTGAAAACAGAATTTGACCTTTATTTTTGAGCCAGAAGAATATAACAATAATATTCTGCAGATCGAAGTATTGTATAAATATATTTGGATTTATGAACTCTGATGTCATTGCATTTCTAAATCATCAGTTATTTCACTTTTGCTTCTAGTAGTAAAGAAGAGATGCTTACTCTATTTTAGAATAAATTTGAACATTTAATATCAGGTCATCCTTACCACATGGAAATTTATACTTACACATATGGAAAGTAAGAAAACCTCTTGTGATTTTTTTCCATGGGCAGTTATCTTATTTCCCACAAGTGTGAGTACAAATCTTTTAAAGAGGGAGATGGACTGATATTGAGGTTTTAAATGATGTCTTAGAATGTCACACTTGGTATCTATAATTCTGTTGAAATTCCAATTGCTGGTTTAGAGAAAGTCCAGCAGGTGTAGCTGTAACACTGTTCATTTTCTGTGTAGTTCTTTTACTGGCAAGATGTTCTGTAGCTGATCTCAATTTCAAACTTCTCTTTGTGAACTCTGCAATCTTCAAGAAGGGCTCTCCCTCAATTGGAACTCTTGCCATTTTCACAAAAAGCTAATTAATTTGGGATCCTAACTCAATTCTTGATATTTTGGTATCTCCAGAGAAACATATAATTAAGGAGCTAACTAACACATGTACCAGAAAAAGTCATTTGATAATGGCTTCCTAGTGATCTAAACAGGTACCTGCAACTTCATAAGATGTCCACCCACCCAGTCATTGGTACTCTTATTTCTTCAGCACTTCTGGGGACACAGAGATGTGTTCAAATGACTGGCTCTGTCTTGTCATTCTTCTCTGCCAAAAGCTTGATAGAAGTTACATAATACACAAATAGAAAATTTGTTCCAGCGAAACGCCACTATTTATAAATTTTATATTATTAAAAATTTCACTTTTCTTTTGTGAGATCCAGTTTTTTTCCCCCAAATGAAATGACAATAATACACCATACATTGTTTTGGGGGCAAACCATACGATAAATGTGAGAATGTTTGATGCAACATACTGTGCTATGCAAGTTATTTTTTATTAATAATATTGATTTTATCAAGATGAAGAATGGTTTCCATGTAGAGCTCATCTCAATGGCCTAAACTGTAAAGTAAGACCCTCCCTTCTGTGCTTCACTTATAGACCCCACTTGTGTGCAAATATCTTCAGATCATAGCACTGCAAAAGCTCATAGTTGATTTGTTCCTTTCAGTCTTGACTGAATTCCTCATTATCAGGAACGGTAAAATTTTCATCTCCTTGACCAAAGCCTTAGGCATAATGTTTGGCACATTGTAGCTCCAAAAATATCAGTCTAATAAATATTATTGACAAAAGCAGAGCACTGCATTTGTAAGATAATTTTTCCATTCCACTTATGTATTTGTTTCTACGGGTCATCAAAGTAGAGGAAAGAGTAATATTCAGGCATGTTGGGGAAATTTGGTGTCACAATAATTCTAAAATAATCTCATAATTTAGTATAAACCTATTGGGACACATTTAATAAGAACAAAATGTGCTCAAGGTAGTATATCATATGCTGTGGGGGATAAAATTATTGAATACCTCCCTATCAAGAATTTTAATACTCTGGAGAGAAAGTTAAGAATAAGCATAAGAAATATGTGTCTGAGACAGCTAACCATTAGCCAAACCCTCCATAATTTATAGTTCCACTCAGAATGGGCTCACTAGCCTGAGCTACAGATGAAGTCATATAACTAGTTTCCATTACAATGCAAAGCAAGAAAATGAATGTCACTTTTAGGACAAGGCAGGATGATTTCTTGGGACTGTAAAATGGGTACAGAAGACTCTAAGACCTTGAGGGATATTGTAGGTGATCGTGATGGAAAATACCTGGGTTCCTGAATCACTACATGGAGCAAAGAGCTCTAATAGCTGGACATTCACACTGGATGATGTCATGAAAAACAAACAAAAAATAATTTTCTATAGCACTGAACCACTGAAATTTTGAAATTTGTTCAATAGAGTAGCTTGTATCATCCTAACTAACCCAAAATATAACAAAGTGCCACATATTTTTTTAATGATAAAGACTAACATCAAATACTTTGTACACAAAAAAGGGGAAAATCACTGCACAATAGAGTGAACAAAAAGCTTCATTCAAGAGATGGAGTTGGAACTGAGCCTCATGGAACAGGCAACGTGCTTTGTATGGAAGGGACTGCATGAGAAAGGTATAAGCACAGGAAATTGAAATCACATCAGGAAGACAGCGAGTAGATAAGTCACACTGGGATATCAAGACTGCCTAGCTCCCAGTGCCATCACTGAGTATTTGACTACTCATTCAACTCTTCAACTTGCTTTTATCTTTGAGTTAGTGTGGGCCATAAGATCTACTTCAGTCTGTTCTCTTATCATACCAATCAGATATTTCATTATTCTTGCAAAGTCAGCTTTAGATCCAAAAGGTCAGATTTTGCCAGCTGCAGAGGAACAGGAAACACTTGTTTAAATTTTATTTTTCATTTGTAATTTCTAATATTACTGATAGTACAATGATACATAAGTATGAGATTTAGAATCACTTATTAAAGCCAGGATGTAGCAAGCACATCCTGTTTTTTTTTTTCTTTTTTTTTAAGCTTCTTTTAGAGTTGGCATTGAGTTGCTGAATTTTATAGCTGATTGTATAGATGTGTCTTATCCCTTATCTATGAGGACAGAGATGATATATTACTTCCTTTGTCTTCTCCTCCAATCACAACCAAAATCTCAAACTTGGCAAAGACAGATTTGTAAGTTAGAACAGGATGAAATTTCTCATATAATTAAGTATTCTTATTTTATATTCGAGTCATTAATTATGTTGTTGTTGAGAACCAAAGATTTAAGTGATATGTCCATTTAAAGATACTTAGCAATAAACCAAAGACCAAAAACCAATCAAATGTTAAATTAGCTAGCCTTTATTTTGGTGCATATTTCTCCTAAAATCCAAGAAGATGGCCAAGCCTAGGTTTCATGAACAAGTAAATACAAGAGAATCACCTGAAAAAAAAAAAAAATCTCAGGATAATCATCTGAGACTTTCTGTTTGTCTATTTGTCTACTTTATTCTTTTGTTTTGTAAGAATAGTTTTCTCAGAAGCCCTGTACACAAGATGGGAAATGACCACTGTCAAGAGATTTCAAGTTTATATCTCAGTTCAAAAAAATGGACAATTTATTCTGAGTTGGAATTTTCTCAGTCCAATTCCAAACACAAAAGTTATAATCTGATTGGAGCAATGAATTTTAACCAGAGGTGGGAGGGAATAGGCACATTGTGTAGAAGTAGATGTAAGAAATTCATGGAAAAGATGGAGGGGGAGAATTCCCAGAAATGGTGAGTCTGTTGGATAGACAAACAAGTGCTAAGTGGACTTATTGGAGACAACACAGAACCAGTTAATGCAGAAAAGAGAGCAGAACACTAAAAGGTCAAGTAGCTTATCCCAGGAAATACAGCCAGTTAATGGAAGAGAAAGGACGAGAGCCAGCTTCTTAATCCAGTATTGTTAGCTGTTTACTAAATATTTTTTTTAAATCATTTCAATCCACAAGGGAGATTTAGTCCCTGAAACCATTTTAGGCAGGAATCTGTCTCAAAGTTCAACTTCTGGCATATATTCTCCCCTGAGATTCTAACTGCCAAAATGTAGGGTCACTTTAGACAATTATATTTTTCTTAGGCACTGTTCTTTCCATTTCTATTTCATGTAGACACTGTGAATATTGTTTAATACAGATGGTCTGTCAAAAGGATTGCTTGCTAGAGTTGTCAAAGCAGATGCCAAATTGTACAATTTGGTACAGATGATGCTTTGGAAGGGAAAGTGATGTTCATCACTGGGTTGAATTCATACCACCAGAATTTGCTACAAACAAACAAACAAACAATAAATAATTAAAGAGTGAATCCCAAGTATTGGTCCTGGTTTAAAACCATCTTGTAAAGTTCAAATTTGCCCAGTCAGCTGAAAAACAGATGAAACAGCTGACAAGTGGCACCTAATGTAGTCTGAACACCAAAGCTTAGATCTTTTCCTTAAACTTTATCTCTAGAGGACTGATTAGTTGAATGTAACTTGTTGAATATCATATAATTGATGTATCCAAATGACAGTGAGGTCACCCCAGAAGAACTGCAGACCAGAACTATCCATGGAGTTGCAGGATACATTTTGAGCAGGGGAGGGGATGTTGCTCTCAGAAGTCACTCTTCTACAACTCCGGAAGCAGACTCAGTATTAACTAGTAGCATGAAAACATGGCCAGCACTCTAAAATCCAGTTGCCTCACATGATTGGAATGCGAATTGTGGCCAAAGGGTTTACTTTGATCCCCAAAGTAACATCCCCTCCTGACCAGATTTCTTGAAAAATATAGTTTGTTATTACTCAGTAGTAATAACAAATGGAATGAATCAAGAGAAAATATCTCACACATATCCAATTTAGAGGCTATGAACATTGTTAGCCAGTTTCTTTCTCTCCAGGGCGAATGTGTTAGTTCATGTTCTTTTTCATCTTGTCACCAAGACTTTCTGCATCTATAACAAAGCAAATACCACTAGGTATAAGAAGACTAAAATTAAAAAAAAGAAGATTGAAATTGAATGCTATTACAAGTAGAGTGAAATTTAATGCTATTGATGTTCTTACAGTTTGAAGATATGCATATTCTCTTTCAAATAGGCTCTCTTAAAGAAAAAATAATTTATGGTTATGAAATATGTTTATCTTGGAAATTCCTGAAAATAAAAGAAGGTAAAACTATGAAAATTGAAGTCTTCCACATAACTGGGAATAACTACTGATAATATTTAGAGTATATTGTCCTTGCACAAGTGATAAGGTTTAAGTAAGAAAGTTAGAGATAGTTAATATTGACAAAAAGAAGTGCTTGTTTGGGGATAATGCAATTAAAAATAGTGTATAAATCTTAAAACCCTTACACAACACATTACTACCCTGTAAGATGAGAAAGATGTATCACAGAGAAACACAAAAGCCTGGTACTATTCCTCCAGGATGGATAGAGGCCTCCAAGGAAAGAGAACAGAGAACAAAAGACCAAGGGATTCTCAGGTATAAAGGAATTCTTGATGCACTACAGTGTAGACTCAGTATAACTTGAAAGGTGAACTTCAGAGGAAAGAAAATAAATGGTTTGGACTATTGGGTCCCTGAGGGCATGTGTACTTGCCTAAAAGAAAGTATATCTGTTTGTTTGTTTTTTCCTGGTCAGGGACATTGGTTAGCAGTTGGACTTTCAGCTATTATTGGCATAACTAAGATATGTGTCATGCATCTTCTAAAATTAGAACTATATTCCACAGATATTTCTATTTTTAAAAACTTAAAAGCTTACTATGATTATTGTTACATCATTAAGGTTTTTCAATATGATTCTCAGGATTGCATATATCCCAATAAATGATACATCATTGTGTATTTAACTGATAATTTCATATGGATTTCAATTTCAGCAATTATTTTTCAATTATAAATAAACTACAAAATACTCCTAGTGCATTCATGATTATGTTTTTTGTTTGTTTGCAAACAAACAAAAATTTCCTATAAGAGGAATTTTTGAATCAAAAGTTAAAGATGCATTTTTATATTTTTGATAAATAAAACTAAATTCTTCCCAGAAAGTATAAGCATTCTCACTTTCTTCACTCTCATATATTTATTAGTTTAAAAGAAATTTAGTTTAAAACACTGAGAAGATATCTGCATGCTCAATGGATGAGATTTTTGAAACACATCAAAAAATTCTCAAATTTCCTTAGCTCTAATCATTTTAAAACTGCAGTAACCTGTTGAAAATTCATGTTATTATCTTAAGGAGAAGGAGATAGAAGCAGATATAATGAAACACTGGCCAGGCAATTTTGATTTCTAATTACAATTAAGGATCCACTAATCCACTATCTATGAATATATTACTCAAACACTGGATCCATTTGACTGCTGTATTAGCTTTTTGTCTCTGGCAAAAATGTCTGATAAGAATAGCTTAGAGGAGGAAAGATTTATTTTGGTTCACAGTTTCAGAGGATTCAGTCCATGATCAGCTGGCTCCAAGCAGAAACCTTAGGATGGAAGAGTGTGGTGGATGGAACCCGCTCAGTTCATGGCAGCTGAGAAGCAGAAAGAGAGGAAGGGGCTGTGGAGAAGATAAGCCCTTCCAGGACACATGACCTGCTTCCTTCAACTAGATCCTACCTCCCAGTATCTAGCAGCTTATCAATGGATTAATCCATCTAATCCATCTGATGAGGTCAGAGCCCTTATGTTTCCATCAATGCCTAAATCCCCACCTCTGAAGATTGCTGTATTGGGGACCATACCTTTAACATATGGGCATTTGGGGAGACAATTCATATTCAAACCACAACAGCTGCCATGTAGGGTCTTACCTCTGGTGCTAACACCACAGCTTTCCAGTGAATTCTATGAGTGTTTGCCCATGGTCCTTAGACATGATGGACTAATAATTCGCATTATAATTACACAGAATTTCTACCTATTAAAACTGAATGCCATTCAAAATTCCTTTGTTAGCCAGGCACGGTGGCACATGCCTGTAATCCCAGTGGCTCGGGAGGCTGAGACAGAAGGATCAAGAGTTCAAAGACAGCCTCAGCAAAAGTGAGGCACTAAGCAACTCAGTGAGACCGTCTCTAAATAAAATACAAAATAGGACTAGGGATGTGGCTTAGTGGTTGAGTGCCTCTGAGTTCAATCTCCAATATCAAAATGAACATATTTCTTTGTATTACTCCAGGAAATCTGTACTAGAACAGAACAATCTCTGGTTGGTTGTTTGCTGTTAACAGACATAACTAGATACATAAAATAATTTTTTAGAAAGTTTTGACAGTATTATTGAGAATAAGTGAATAAAATGAAGGAAAAGACATTAGACTTGAGTATCAGAAAATACTTCCTTGCATGGAGAAAATAATTCTTTATGAAATTCAAAAAAGTTCTCAAGAGAAACTAAAAAAATTGCTTTGTATTTTGAACCTCAAATTTGCTTTCATGTGCATAAAGTAGATTGTTGTAAGATTCTACACATACAGAAGCACACACACTATCAGTCACAAGGTCAAACATTAAGAAACATTCCCACATACTAACAGATCCAGTGATTTGCATTAACTATTTTAGAGCTCCCTTTAGAAGCAGCTGTATGTGTACATGCATGTGTGTGTGTGTGTGTGTGTGTGTGTGTGTCATTCTTAAGAATAGCAGTATAATTAATAGATTGGAGGAAACAAGAATTGAGAGAGGAAATAAAACGAAGACTAATACCCTTCCTTTCATCCTGATTAATTATGGCCTAGATGCCTATTCAATTATTTTCCTTAAAATGACATTGTTTAAAGGTGCAAATTAATAAATTGACCATTTTATAATGTAAGGCTGGATGCTGAAGTTTCTTTATGAAAAATGTTAAGAATTTGAATGCTCAGTATATACATGAAATATTTTTAGATTTTTTTTCTTTTAATGATGAATTTGTCAAAATAAATTTGAGTTTCTCTTGCCAGTCTTAAATTTCCAAGAGGTGGGTGAAAAATCTTCAAAATTCCACCATGAAAACTTGTGTTTGGCTTATCCCTGCCTGGAAGAAGGAAGACCAGCACAGTCTTTGTCTTGTGAACAGGCATGCTTCCCACAAGGTTTCCTGTTTTTGTCATTTCTCCCATTTCTTTGTTTTCCCCTCTCTTCTCTGTCCATTATTTTTCCCTGTTTTTCCTCTTATCTAAAGCTTTCCCTCTTCTCCTTTTCCCTTTCTCCTCTTTCCTTATCCTTTCTTCCTTTGTAACACATTTTTGAGCACTATTAATCATTCCATGCCTGATAATTCCTACATCCAGTTCCAAGTCTGGGAGAAATCTGGAGACCGATTTTTCCACCTCACCACTTTTCTGTGTTTCAGGGTCATTGGGTTCTCCCCCATACTTTTTTGTACATGCCTGTTCTTCTCAACTCCTCCTTTTCCATGCCCAGTTAAATAAATGTTAAACAAAATATTCTGAATCTTCTTTCCCAAATGTCTTGGGCCAAATAAATACATTTTTTAAATGGGGGGAAAAATTTAAATAGTTTAATTTGCAGTAAAACGACTGTCCAAAAAGGAAAGGATCACCATATCACTTCTGTTGTTTTCTTTCTCTTGCTGGAAGGAAACAAATTATTAATTCCTTCTGAGTGGTGGGATGTTTCTTGAAAAATTTGCCAGGAATTATCATTGAAAATCTGGTCCAGATATTGGAGGAGTAGTGACAAACTGTGGGCAATTTGATATGGATTCTCAATTATAAAACTTGGAACCACACTAACTAGAAAAATCTAATACTACAAGGTCTTTGGGCTCTCATGTTTTTCTAGATCTAACTTCAGAAAGTTATTAAGATCTATTTACTCATTTAATGTGAAATTCTGTTAAAGACATATTTTTCTCAGCAAAACAAAACTTGGCCATTTATACACCATGGCATATGTAGATGTGGTACTGGGCCAGCTGCCTCCTACTGGGTCTCTTTTTTCTCTTCTTATGAATTGAATCAGTGTCATCAACTTAACCCTATGAAAGATAAATGCAAATAGGAAGTAAGAAAGCAAGCAAGAAAAGGAAAGTCCTGTACTCAGGTGCTCTCCCTACCTGTGTTTCTGAGGGTCAACCACCCTCTTTCATTCCCATGCAGAAGAGAAGACAATGGATTTGCCCCTTGGTTTAAAAAAAATTAAAATTAAAAACAAACACTTTTAGAAGGTCACCAGCCCCTAAGGCTTCAGTACTAGATTATAACTGTGTTCCCACCTAGCCTGTTGACTTTTTGATGGCCTCAGATTTTATAATTTTATTTCCACTTCCTTAATGTGCTGGAATCTTCCATGTGCTCCTATGGAGCTTCTCTCCACCTGCTCCACCCTCTGTGTGCTCTGGGAGGATGATTTAGGCGTGCAGCTTCCTCAGGCCCAGGTTTCTGGTAGAACTCTGCCTTGAGAGGCAGCCTGTGGGAGACACATAGGTAAGAGGAGAGGCAGTCGAGGAAATTACTTCCCCAGTTCCTTCAAGCAAGTCATGCTGGGTCCATGCCATTCTTCCATTAAAGGTGACCACTGCCATCAGCTCTACCTCTCTCCAAGGTCAGGTAATTGATTCTTCAACCTTCAAGGACAGGGGTAATAATAGTTCCCTGATGTTATTAGCACCAGAGTTCCTCCTCTTACTTTTCCTAAATCTTGTTCACACTTGTAAAATCTCTTTATTAAATTTTCTTCAAATTACTCAATCTTAAAGTGCTATCTATTCTTTGGGGTAACAATGACCAAAACTCATAGGTAAGATCTGTCAGTTGGTCTATTGTTCTATCAATCTGTTGATCTATTTAATGATCCATTATTCATCTAAGATGTTCTCTTGTGAACATTATTATATACTCTTAGAGTAAAAGGAGGCAATGTAAAATGTCCATGTATATGTATATGTGTGTGTGTGTGTGTGTGTGTGTGTGTATACACATATTCTATGCATATACTGCAAGTTTCCTTTCCAAACCAAAGAGTTTTCTAGTATTTGAGAAATAATCCTTATTAGAGGCTTCCAAGTACATTTTAAGTGAAATTCAACTTCTTTTTTAACCAAATATGTCCCATCATCCCAGATGTGGAACACCTGTAAAAACTTAAACTTACCAGCAAATATACCATGTATCATTCATCAAAAAGTTGACTAATTAGAACATTTGAAAATATATACATTTCCACTTGTAAATATAAAATAGATGTAAAGGATATATAGGCTCAATTTTAATGTATCAATGTCAATTTCATTGAAATATTCACAGAATAGAAAATTTGGAACTTAATGGGTTAATCAGCTGTTTTCTTTCTGTTTCCCTAATGCACATATTTAATAATAGGAGATATTTTTGGTCACTTAATTATCAAATATTTGTTGAGGTTCTATTATATGCTGAAGATAGAGTGTAGAACATAATAGTTTATAAGACAAACAACCTCAAGGAGATTGCATTAAGGTAAAGGTAGCTGATAATATATAAGTAAAGTAACCAATAAATAAGACAATTAAAGTGCCAATAAATGCTAATAATAAAATAAAGTAGGGTAGTTTTAACAGTATATGACTAATAGGCAGGTTGTTTCATGTGGGAACATCTGAAATCCTTTCCATGAAGAGGAGACAGGAGCAAGGACATAAATGGAGGGAAGACAACAAAAGAAGAATATCAAAATTAGAAAGAACCATGAGTACAAATGTCAGGAGATGAGAATGTTCTTAGGTATATTTGAAACACCAAAAATATGCCCTGGTAGAACAAAGTTAACTAGAGGAAGAAGACCGAGAACCTGGGTTGATACATGGCAGATAATGTTGGAATGGCTGGGCCATGCAAAAAAGCTAGATCTTATTCAAAGTGTATTTGGAAGCCACTAGAGACTTTAAGTAGGGGATTATAATAATCTGATTAATCCTTTAGAAAGATCACTCTAGTAGCTATATGTAAAACAGATGCTAAAAGAAGGAGAAAATGTGGAGGCTGAAAACTATTTCAGGTGTTATTGCTGTAATCTAGGTAAGAAGTAATAGTTGCTTTGGAAAGACAGGTTGCATTGGACATAGTAAGGAGTGACTGGTTTCAGGATATGTTTTAATGTTATAGCTGTATGTTAGTCAGCTGTTTGTTGCTATAATAAAATACCTGAGGTAGTTAACTTTACACAGAAAGGAAGTTTTTGAACTTACAGTTTTGTAGGTTCAAAAACATGAAACTTGCATCAGCTCACTTCTGGTGAGTGTCCTCTTGACTGCAGCTGTCACAACATGGAAGATGACAATGATGGAAGCATGAGCAACAGCAAATGATCACATCTCTAACAGGAATCCAGAAAGAGCAGATGAGGCAATGCATGCTCAGGATTTATAATGACCCTCTGAGAGAACTAACAAGAGGTTGCACAAGATAGCAAAAGTCCCAAGTAACCTAAGAATCTCCCAATAGTCCATCAGCTCCCACATCATGACACTGGGGACCAAGCTCTCAACACATGAACCTCTGAGGGGAACACTTGAAACATATATTTATGGTTTGGATATGTGTTGTCCCCCAAAAGCTCATGTGTGAGAAACAATGCAAGAAGGTTTGATGCTAAAGTAATTAGAGTATGAGAGCTGTAACCCAATCAGTGGATTAATCCTCTTGAGTGAATTAACTGAGTGGTAATTGTAAGCAGGTAAGATGTCACTAAAGGAAGAAGGTCGTTGGGGGTTTACATGCCTTTGGGCTTTAAATTTTGTCTCTGGTAAGCAGAGCTCTCTGATTTCTGGCTGCCATGAACTGAACTGCTTTTCCTCCACCACTCCCTTCCCCCATGATGTTCTTCTACCTCATCTCAGAGCTATGGAGTTGGCCAATCATGGACTGAACCTCTGAAGCTGTGAGCCAAAATAAACTTTCCCTCATCTGAGATGGTTTTTTGGTCAAAACAAATGCAAAGCTGACTAAAACATATATCTAAACAGTAACAAGCTGACAGAAGAATTGGATTGACAGAAATTTAGAATTAGAAAGACCTCAAAGGTTTTGTCTGGAATAATTGAGTTAATAATGTTGATATTTACCTAAATAGGTGGGCAATAGTTAAGAAAGACAATTTGGACATTTGAGGCAATCAAGAATTCTTCTTATGCCATGATTAGTTGGACATGCCAATTAGGTATGAAAAATACTGTGTAGAAAGTTGGGAATACAGGGGATCACAGATTTCTATTCCTTGGATCTGACCCCTTTTATATAGAGACATAGGGGGTGGAAATGAGCACACGGGGTTACAAGGCTGAAAGTTTGATCCTCAGCTTAATGCCTTGTGGACCTCTGGTTACAGGATCTAAGAAAACACTTGGATTCAATCCTCTGAAAAGTATGTGAAAATTTACTTCTAATGGAATTCATTCTGACCCGAAATGTGGATGGTTTATAAAATAAATGAGTACTTATAAACTTAAATTCTCTGGTTTTTGTTAATTAACTCCAAGTTAAAATGAATAGACTGCATATCTAACACTGTTCTCTACGAACACATCAGAGGCCCCAAATCAGAATCCAATCCTTCCCAGAAATCCTAATCTTTTCATTACCAATGTGATATTAACCCTCAATGTAACCTGAGTCTTTAATTACCAATTTGGAAGACTCTTTAATCGTTAATCAACAGAAACTTATTGAATCAGGAAGTTCCCAAAGATGAAATGTACTGAGGAGTTGTCTTAGTTTTTTTTTTTTTTTTTTTTTCTGTTAATAGGACAGGATAGTTCATAGAGAAAAGAGGTTCATGACTGTTCATGATACTGGAGATAAAGAAGTTCAAGGCTATATTGCTGGCATTCTCTTGATATCTTGTGAGGGCCACTTGCTTTGTTAACTTTGTCAAGCCAAGGGACAAGCCGGCACAGGTGAAACACTGTAATTAACCCATTTCTGTGAGGAAAACATTAATTCACTGGTGAGAACTCCACCCCTATGATTCAAACATCTCTAAACATGGTCACAATGAAGAATGGAGGGTCCAAGACATGAATCTGAGAGGACACTCGAACCACAGAAGGAGCCAAAATTCCCTGTATCTCAAGGGAGCTCAGACATCACTGAATCTGGAACAATCATTGTGCATGCTGAAAATCTGGGACCATTAAGTTCAAATTGCCTTGGATCTCACAATGGAAATAGTAGGTGGGTCTACAACGCAGAGCTATCAATTTCTAGCCTAAGGTTATTATCATTATCTTTCCATGTTATTTATTCATCATCCATTTATTACACACTAGCTTAGCTGTTTATTTGTACTTACAGAAAATCAAAATAAATTGGTATGGTTCCCATATTCAAGTCAATTAAGTCTAGTATGGGACAGTGTTGAGTGGGAAAATTTTAATATAAGCTATCATAAATAATATAGATGTTGTAATAAAATAATTAAGAAAATTACATAAAAATGTTTATTGAGGCTTACTCTGTTTTGGAGCTCTGAAAGGAAGTTGAAAACTTTTATATTGAGTCTTAAATAATAAAAAGAAGTTTTCCAGGCAGAAATTTGAGGGAGGAGTATTTCAGAGAGATGTAACACCTTAGACTTTAGAGTAAGTAAACCAAAATACAGTTAGGGGAACTGTGAGAAGTGAGGTTATGGAAGTAAAGCTGATACAGGACTGATAGATCCAACTATGGAGCTTGAAGACTCCATAGGACACCAAAAGAAGGTGCAGAGCTTTTAAAGTAGGGGAGTAACATGATTAAATTATTTTAAAATTGCTTTGGCTATGGTATGCAAATTGAACTGAAGGAAGAGAAAGTACTTGTGGGGTGGTAGCTACATATACACATAGTGTATGATTTTGGACTGTGCCATTGAATTTGGGTAAGTTCTTGAGCTTCTCTCATCTGTACCTTCATAGTTTTATTTAAAATCACTTAATGAATCAGGCATGGTGAAGCTCATCTGTATCCCAGCAACATGCTGGGATACTGAGGCAGGAGGATGACAAGTTCAAAACCACTCTCAGCAACTCAGTGAAACCCCATCTCAAAATAAAAGAGGGCTGGGAATGTAGGTCAGTGATAAAGCACTCCTGGGTTCAATCTAGTACCCACCCCCCAAAATCACCTAATGAAAACTTACTAACAGCAAACTTCATGGTGAATAAGGCATGGCATGGACTTTTTCATCTTTATTGCATAGCACATGGTTATGACATAAGAGAGATTCAGGGTGGGGAAGAATCACAATTGGAGTAAGGAAAATGAGTTTTTGGAGTAAAGAAAATTTAACTTGGAGGGTGATGGCGGAATGAGACTTTTGGAAGTAGAGGAGTTCAAAAGTGCTGACCAGCAAGTTTTCTCTCTCTTGTCCACTAAAATGCAAACCAAAGTTAAAGCTTAACATTTGTATTTCTATCATGTCTCCACTATTTCCTTCTTAGAAGTCAGAATAAAATAGGTTCTCTAATAATATTGCCCATCTATATTAAGTCTCTATCAAGCCAAAAATTAGGGTTAAAAACTAGAGGAGGAAAACTCAACAGTTTTGCTGGCATATGATACAAGCTCTGTTCCCATTGAACAAGTACCTTCAAGGACCATTTAGAAAGGAGGCTTGGTTAGCTGAGTTGGAATGCTAAAGTCCTGACATGTACTAAACCCAATTGTTGGTATTCAGCCAGTTTTCCCTTTGAGGTTTCCATCCAGAGGCTCCAAAAACAATCCCAAATAACCTTATCTCTGGCCAGTTTGAAGTTCCCTCCAACAGGTAACTTAGATTTATATTTCACTGAACTCTGATTTTAGTTAATGCCAGAAATCTATCTCAGATCAGCAACTGGTCAATCAAACAATCAAAACCTACCTCATCTATAAAGATTTGAATTCATTGCAGTCCACTCTACACAGTGGGCAAATGGTCCAATGACCATTGATGCAGTCTTGAAAAGAACAGAAAGCCCCCCTCTGGCTCTTTTCTTGTTTTTTCCCCCTCTGAAAAGACATTGTTTTCACCTGCTATATATGGCCATGAGCAAGCTCCCAACAACACAACCAGAAGACCAAAGAAACTAACTGAGCCATTCTACATAAGGAAAGGAGGTGTTGATAGATTTCAGCAAAAAGCAAATGAATTAGGAGCGGACCAGGACAAGAGGGCCTTCTCTTTTAGTTAAAAAATGCATCTGGCCTGTGTCCATGGCTAGATCATATATCTGACACTATCCTCCCCTTTAATGCTTTGCAGATCCAATGTATATTACCATACCCTAAGCCTGAACTCTCCAGGGAAATTATGTCACGCCATAACCAAGGAAGTGGGATTGTAAAAATCACCCAGGGAACCAGTTGACTGGAATTTTACCATCAGGGAACAAGAGAGAACATGCTCCAAAAGGTGGCACTGTGAGCCTGAGAATTGTGAATGACTGATCCTGAGCTTTAGACTCAGGTCTCTGGAAGAATTATGCTTAGCATTTAACCCTGCAGTTGGCGGGGGTTGGGGGTGGGCTTGGGGGAGGTGGGGAGAAGAAAAGGGAAAAAAACAAATAAAGGAGAGTAGAAGTCTGCTTCATTTTTAAAACTTATCTCTGTGTATTCAGGGTGGAACTAAAATTCTCATAAACTAATCTTCCTTGTTTATTATGCACAGACAACATATTCCTGGTGGGAGCAGGAAACAAAATCACATTTTACAAAACCTCTGTGTCAAATCTGCTGACCTGTGTGGCAATGTTACTTTAAAAGAAGGGCAAAAATCGAGATGACTTTAAGATTAAAAAAAAGAGAGAGAGATAAAGTGTCTGCAAAATTCTGAGAAATTTAGCAGGCATTTAGAGGTATTAATCTGTGCTGAGATGCACTTGAAACAGGCATGTGACTTTCACCTGGAAGTCTTTGAGACCACTCCTTTTCAAAAGTGAGGTCTTTTTGCTGAGTTGTTTAAAATGTAAGTGGGCATTCTGCAACCACAACTAAGCTTCCAACCACATTTTAAAAGGTCTGCAAAGAAACTGAAAAGTAGAAAAGCCTCATTGTGTCCATGTGACTGAATTTCTTTCTTTGTTTATTTCTAGCCAGGAGTTTCATGGAATAAACATCAAAGTCTTTGCTCACATTTATAGAAAAGCAGAGAACATTCTCTAGCAAACATTATTTCCAGAGCAACAAATGTGCACTTAATGTTGTGCCAGGTGCTGGAGAGAGACTAGGAAAGTAGACCCCAAGTTCATTCTCCTTCAGCCAAAACAAATACACCAAATAAGAGACCCTGTGATACCTTCCTGATCATCATCATGGTGAGATCTCAGACCACTGAGTTAAATCAGCCTCTTCTACAAGTCCAAATTCTTGATCTGTGTAAATCCCCATAGTTCCATTGTTCTGGCTAAAAATTATGGAAATAAATAAACTCAGAAGTTAAAGGAACTTGAATAATAGTTAACATATATTTCACTCTGATTTCTTGTGTCTGTAACAGAGCTATATGCCTTATACTCAATATCTTTAAAAATCTTCATAACAATACCTTCATCTCCATTTCATAAATAAAGAAATAGAACTATACAAAAATGTCATGAATGCTCAAAATTAATAAAAGGTGGAGGCATGGACTTGAATACGAATCAGTGTGCTTCTAAAATATGGGTTGTATTATACATTAATTTTTCGGGATCTGAGAAACCATCATGTCATCAAATCAAAATGCCCAACAAATACAGCGGCACCTTACTAACACGCCCTCCTAATACTCCTCCTCCCAAGCACAACCAAGGTGCTCACTTCCTTCTGAGCAGGTCATTTCATTTTTTAACAATGTTCACTATTATAAAGTATCAATGGTCCCATTGTTTTAAAAGGCAAAATCAACATGGAACTGAAAGAGATTAAATAAATATAGAAACAACCAGGAACTGCAAATTACAGTCTTTTCCCACTTTCATTAGAATATGTTAGTTCCTATGAATGATCTGTGAAGCTACTGAGGCTACAGCTTTGGAAGATATTCGATTTAGAACAACCTGACATAGAAAAGCCAGCACAGGTGATCTTTGCCATGTGAGCTGAGTGTGCAGAGAGCGGGGTAACCTCAGCTGCCCTTGCAAATGCCTGCCTATCACTGGTGGCAGCAGGATCACAAAACCAAAAGTGACTCAAGACTCTATAGGAATATAATCCTACCAAAAGTCATTGACTAGTACACATATCAGGGATGGAGTCCCTGTGATAAAATTCACTACATTGTATATTTTATAATGTCTGTCTATTTCTTTGTTTCCCTCTCATTACTTGTTGAAATGTCAAGAATTTGCACAGAAAAATCCTGCTCATGGATAAACTGAGGTGCCAGAATCTGTGTCCCCACTGGTGTTTGTGGTTCAAAGTGCTGGGAGAAGTACCCACACTCTGGGCAGGATGTACTCCTGGGTGACCTTCAGGGTTCCTCACGCTCTAGCTAGGGAGAAGTTTCATTTAGGCGCCTTGGATTTGTTGGGCACTGATAGGAAAGAAACAGAGGTTTACAAGGAGCAACAGCAAAAGGAAGGCTGAGGAGGGGAAGGGGCCATGAATTATGAACTTGTCACTTTCAGGTTGGCCTTTTGAGTGACTGTGGCTCCCCTGGAGAAGGGCTTTGTCCTGTTGGTAAGAATGCTGAAAGGAAGAGTGCCACTCAGCAGAGTCAATTTCCAGTAAGATGCCGCTGACCAACTGTCAGCAAAGGATGCCAAGGGGCCTCTTGTTCAAGAAAAGCTGAAGTGTCACTGTTCACACACAGTGTCCAGGGAATCTTGAAAGTACTGGAAACAAGACTCCTCTGGGCATAACTTTTGATTGGAGGAATGAAGCCTAAAATTCACATAGAGAATGACTGTCTTTCCTCAGATACCTGGTGACTAAGGAACTGGGGTGCCTCACTCCTATCACCATTTCCCCTCCCCCATTCTCCCCTTTCATTGCTTCCACACCATCTCATGCTAAGACCAGGCATGAACCTCAGGGCTGGGGTTCTCATGTCTCCCTTCAGAGGCCTGCCCTTTCTTCTCTCTGCTCCTGTGCCAACAAAACAGTCACTCTGGGTGCTGCCTTGTCACCACCTGTGACTGCACTGATCTCTGGTGCAGTCTGCTTTCCCTGAAACATCAATGTCAGCAGGAGCTTGCTTCCCTGCCCTGTATATGGCTGGGCTATTCAACTTTGGTCAACATGGGTCACAACAGAGACTAGGAGAGCCCCATCACATTCACAACGTTGCCTATATCCAGGGACCCCTCCAACTGGAGTGCCCCGGGGAAATTCAGAGGGGTTGTGGAGCACCTGCCCCATTACTCACAGTTGTTTCTGCCCTAAGGAACACTGTGCTTGCCTCAGCCAGGGGGTGACATTTGGAACTAAAGGGACCCCTGACACCTGTGCCTTCACCTTCCATCACCACCACCTAATTGGCCCCCATCGCCTTCCTGATTAATGCGCATCAGTGACCAGGTACAGTGCATGGGGAGGACTCACTGCCCACCTGCTAGGCTGCATTGCCACCAGATGACTCCAGTGGACCTCAGAGAATCTACAAAAACCTGTGGAGCTGGCAGTGCTTCAAGACCCTGGTCCATAGTCACCTTCCTCGGAATCCAGATGTGGAAGCACTTTCCTGCTCCCTCCTGTGAGTGTTCTCCCCAGGGAGACAAAACTCCTTGAACTCTGAAAGGAGAAAAAGTGTGGGATGGGAAATGAGGCTGGGATGTTACAGAACATGAAGAAGGGTCCTGAGTTTTGTGGGACAAGCTAAGTGACTTACATTCCCAGGAACATTCATCTCACACCAGGGGGTTAAATATGCCGAATCTCAGTTGCCCTTCACTGCCCTGCAAGTGCAGCAATCTTTGTTTTCATTGATCATTACTGTCACACAGGGGACCCAAGGGAAGACCAGGCTCCTGGGGTACCATGAGCTAGAATTTGTATTTGGTTCTCCGACTCCATACGTTTGTCCCTCACTTAGTATTGCCACCTTCTAGCATAGACCTGATTTTTCATGGCAGAAAATATCACAACTAGTATTGGGGACAGGGGTGGAGGCACCAGTACAGATCTCTGTAGGTACCCAACCATATTGTTTGGAGAATTTCTTTAGGATATTTGGGTGATGCAGAACTCAGATCAGTGAAGAGGCACATCCTTGCCCCAGGCTGTCGTCCTGATCCCAGGGAACTCTGTGCTCTGTTTCACTAAACTCAGGTTGCCATATGCAATGCTACTCACTGGGTGGCTGAAACTATGGGCATTCATTTCCTATAGTTCTGAAGTTGGAATGTCCCTGGAAAAGGGTGCCAGATTTGATGTCCAGTGAGTGCTCTCCCGGCTTGAGACAATGGCTGCCTTGCCTGGGACCTCCTGTGGCTGAGAATGCTTTAGCATCCCTTCATTTTTCTGGAAGGGCACTACTGCTATCATGGGAACTGCATGGAACCTGAACTCATGATTGCATTAAAATAGAAGCACTGCACTAAAAACCACTGAAGCCATGATCTCCAAATACCATCACCTTGGAGGTTAGGGAATTCACACATCACTTCTGGAGGACAAAAACATTCATGTCATAATACACAACAACATCAAGAACTCAAGGAAAATTCACATTGAAGTAGAATATTTGCTGTTGTCTCCAATGTATGATAGCATGTCCTGGATGCATGGAGACCACATTGGGACATGGATTTTCCTAGGCAGAGGAGGCAAAGGCAAGGTGTGTGTTGAGCCAGGTCAGCTAGCAATGAAACACAGGTTGTGGATTGTGACTGATCCTGAGGAATCCCAGTCCAGTGCTTTAGCTCCTATCTAAACTGAAGCCTACCATGACTCTGGAGGAGGCACCGTGGAGGGGTCTGCAGGAATGTCAACACACAAACAACTCTGACCACATGATCTTCTATGAGAGGGGAGAAAAGTACATCAGAGATCTGGGTCTGGGCCTAAGCGCTAAACAACATGGGTTGCACACCTGGATCTAGTGGGACTTGTCATTCATATCCAGCAATGAGGTGCATCTGTTATCACAGGAAAAACCACTGCACACATTCCTCTGCAAGAACTTCCTCACTATACCTGGACAGCTGGGCATTCTCTAATAGTTCCAGAAGCTCTGGCCTCAATGTTCTTAATTCCACCCCTGCATTAAGGTTCAGGTGCAGTGGAGTAACCAGCTAAGCTCAGGGCATCTCCTTCTACAGTGAGGGCTGTGCAAGTGTACAAGTTTCACTAAATTGGTGCTGGCCACCTGTCTGGGAAATGAACCCTTTTACAAGCATATGGGTCATCCCTGCTTATGGAAATTGCCACAACTACACCCTGAAGTTCCAGAAGACATTTGGAATTTGAAGAACAGGGTCAGGGAAAGTCAATGTCTCCAATGCCATGAGCACACATCTCTGGCCTTTCTGCTTTGCTCCATGTAATACTTGTCATTCCAAGGAATAAAAAAATGCAGAACAGCCCTCTTTAGAAGTAACACAATTCTCTCAGCATAGCTTCGACTTTCTCATGACCTCTCCTGGGCCTGTCCTCTCAGTCCTTATTCCATGGTATGCAATCCCAACCACACTATACTGAGAGAAGCACAGGATCTGTGATGTTCTCTTACATTACTTCTATCTTTGATCAGATGCTGATGCTTGGCTTTCCTTTGTGGTTCAGGAGAGGGACATGAGAAACCTACAATAAGGAGGGGGGGATACATAAAGGAATGTGCCTTGTTCACTTACATAAAGGAATGGATCAATATTCACCATGGATTTCCTGCATTGCTGGCTTAATAATAGTACAAGGCTTAGCTTGCAGTGAAAGAAGTCACAGCACACTTTGAAACTTCTACTAACAACACAATCAAGACACACTCCTCCTATTGTCATGACTCACCAGCTGCCAACTCAGAGAGCCAGCCTACTGGTCCCTGCCAAAAAGCACCAGCAATGCAGTCGAGTGGTGGACCAGGTGAGTTGGAGCATGGGGAGGTACCAAGATGAGCTGGGTCAAACTGATCCATCACCTCCTGCACACAGTGGTGATGCCCACTGCAGAAAAACACTACATACAGCCCCGAAGTTCCAGATACATCACAGAACATGCACCATTCAATGACTTGACATCTGGATTACCAAAGCTTAGAGAAATTGGAAGTGAGGAAAACCTAAATAGGATTTGGGGTCACCAATAACTTCATTGATTTACCAAAGCATACTTAGCATAAATTGAGACCAGTAGTGTCAGTATATTTCCAGAGCCTACTTATCATAAGCTTGGACACATCACAGTGATCCAAGGGCACTATAAACCCCCTAGACTACCACACTCTGCAGAGAAAGCATCCTATCACGTCCCCTCATGCAGTGCAAGAATTCTCTACCTGTTCTTCAATAAATCCTACCATTAGTCTCACCCTCATTCTGGTCTGTGGAGTTCTTTCTTTGAATTCATGAGAAAGATCCCAGGGAGAAGATATTGATAGTGAGCTTCTGGGGTCTGCTTCAACATAGGATAATTTGTTTCACCTTTGAGAGGAGAAACACATCTTAGATGCAGAGATCTGCACCTACACAGACCTCACCTGCTAGCACAAGCAGAAAAACTCAAATCTCCCCTGCTAGTACAAGTAGAGAATCAAGATTCAGCTTTCGGTTCCCAACGTAGGGCTTCTTTAGAAGGGTGACTGAAATGGACAAATACTATCGCAACTTTTTATTCTGCAGTTCTATTCCCATTTTAGAAATCTATCTTTCTATCAAAAATAAGGGTCACGTGACACCCAGTCAAAATCAGACAGTGCAGCCGCCAGTCTAAAGTCATAGGTGACAGACTACTGGAGGAGGCCTGCTCAATCCCTTTCATCACCAATGCAGGAATATTGCTCAAGATGAACTTCAGCTTCTGTCTGTGGAATAGAACCAGGTCAAAAGATCAGTCATGAGTCTGCTTCTTTCTTCCACTTTCAGACTGACTTCACCCAATAATGGAAGAATACCTCAACTGATGTATCTTGGATCCTAACACAAAATCTTAGTCTGATTCATGTCTGATTCAAGGTTTTTGGGAAAGAAGCAACCCAATTATCCCCAGAGAATGAGCCATGAGATCTATTTCTCCTGTTCTCCTCTCTTCCTTCCTGCCCAAACCCATGGACTGTATACACCATGTACATTCAGGTTTCTGTTACCCTTGGAGCTCCAATGGTTTCAATAGAACCCACGGAGCAAGTTTTTGGGAATTTTCAGGCCCTTCAGTGCCGCTTAGGTCCCAAAACCCATGCTGCTGCTGTTCAGTACACACCCAAAAAGAAGGTCCCATTCTCTAGGTTTCCAAACCCTGTCAATTCAAGAAAATTAAATAACTACAATCTGAACAAACACTCTCAACCAATATAAGAACATATATTTCCAGAAAATAGAATAGGAAGTCAGTGGTCCTAAGTATGAGAATGATGGTAAATATATCAAGAAAGCCTAAAAACTTGTTCACAGCACTTGACCTTCAGGGACAGGGCTCTCTCTTACCATACCTAACTTCCTCCAGAACTCATGCAACCTGTACACTTGCAACCCTATCTATAGTGCCTGCAGAATCAAGGACAAAACAGTTCAGAAAAGCCAGGGTATCTTACTTTAAGAGGGAATGACATACGAAAAAGATTTTTGGATCAAGCTTGATAAGGGCAACTAGTCCAACCAACCCAAATCCTATGAAGGCCTCAAAATGCGGTCACTCTTGTGTTGAGGATCACAGGTAGTTCTGAGTACCTTGTGTTGGTAAGATCAACTACTCCAACTGGCAGGATTCAAGGGGTGGTTGCCCATGGATTCAAGGTCCACAGGGGATTGAGGGATGCCTCATAATCTGGCTAGGATAATGGGGGGATGTTAAGGGATGCCTTCTTCCCCGTATGTCTTTCAGATGAGTAACACTCCATCTGTCACAAGGACTCTCTTAAGAAGCATTCTGAAACACTGGGACTCCTTTGACACTCAGACCTAAAGAAGAAGTTTCTGATATTTTTCTGTACCCAAGCTTGGCCTGAGTAGCAGAGGGAGGATGGGGAAAAATGGCCCTATAAAGGACGTATAAATGATAATACCACTTGACACTTAAGAATGTAAAAGGAAGGAAAAAAATGATCACAGGTACCCCCTACACAAGCTCTTGCCTGGAGACACAACCCAAAATTATGCAACCAATGTCGATTAGATTCTCCAATCTTGGCTACACTAACAGGCTGTAGGAAAGCACTTTCTCTCAGAGAATGATCAAATACAGTAAAGACTTTTTCTAAGCCCATGTGCCCTCCTTTCTCAGGGTTTGCAACAAAGTCCTGACATCCCAAGGGAACACAAAACCAGGAGGAAAGCATTCCAGCCCCCTTCCTACCACTATGAACCACAGAAGAGTGTCCAAAAAGACTCATTATGGTTCAGGTCACTTTTTCTCTACAAAACTTGAGACTGACTTTGTGAGATTCTCAGATGACACTCATATTAAAAATATACAGAGATGTTTCACAGCCCTCAGCAAATTTTGACCAAACCTAGAAAGACACAATGTTGTTCCTAACCAAATGCTCTCTAGCATTGAACACTGGGATGTTTTACAGGCAGTTGAGACCTCTGGGCATGAGTGGTGTATAGTGCAAGGCTCAGGAGAACCACTCCTTCCAAATGAAGTTGACTCAGAAGAAACATACCCAACAGGGTGACAGGTAGTTCCCTAGGAGGGCCCAAAATGGGATGCAGATAATCCCAATGGGAAATGGAAGGGAAAGGACTTTCAGAACTGTGTGCTGAAGGACTTAATGAGAACCCATACTAAATCTCTAAATGTTTTCAAACTCTTGCTGGTAATAGAGGGGAATGAAGAAACTTCCACAGTTTTTTAAGAAAGACTCAGGGAAGCATTAATTAAACATGCCTCAAGGGCCCCAGATTCCCCAGCATAAAAACTTAAAAAACAAATTCATAACTCAGTAAGTTCCTGACATTTGGGAAATAAACAAGTTACAGGAAAAGACCACAATTGAGGGAGTGTCATAAAAACTGTCATTTAGGTCTTTTACAATGGAGACCAGGAGGTGGAGGAGGAGCAGGAGGAGGAAGCAGAGGAGGAAAGTGAGGTAGGGAGGGAGGAAGGGAATGGGGAAAGAGGGCAAAAGAAAGGCAGCTGCCCTATTGGCAGTTCTGTAGATGGCAAATTCCAGAGGACACGATCCCTGAAGTGCTATGGCTCCCTCCATAGTCTGCTATAACTGTGACCAGAAGCAACATTTCAAGAAAACCTGCTTGTGAAACTAGGGGAAGCAACCAACACCCTATCCTGTCAGTGAAGGGGATCACAGGTTGGCCTGCACTCAGGAGCAAAGACCCCAGGGGACAAATCCCTCACTTCAGACAATCCCATAGTAGGAGGTTTGGGGCCCGGAGAATCCATCTTAGGCTCAACTTATTTCCAGACAGGAACCACACAAGAACTTGACTGTTGAGGGAAGAGGAATTCATTTCACTCTTGATGCTGGAGTCAATTTTTCTGAACTCCTCAAACCCAGAACTCCTTTCCTCTCACTATGCGACCATAAGGGGAGTGTCAAGAAAGCCTGTGACTGGGTGGGGCCAAGATGGCGGACTAGAGGGCGGCTGCATTTCACGCTGCTCCAGGACGCAAGATTCAAAAGAGGAGATAGTGAGAGACTTGGGACCAACTCAAAGCTGCCGGGTGAGTCTCTCCTGTTGGGGAGGCGTCCCGGATGGGGCGGTAGCCCCGGAACGCAGGGAATTTATGAAGTTCAGTTGCTCGGCGAGACGCCCCTCCCCCCACTGGAGCGGTAAACACGGACAACTGGGATCATCGTAGAGGAGGCGGCTCAGCATAGCGCTTGGACTCAAGCAGCCGCTGGGGCTCCGGGCGGCTGCCTGGGGAGGAGCTGCGTGGCGAGCTGTTTGGACCCAGAGTGACCACTTCCGAACCCCGGGGGGTTGCCCGTAGGAGGAGGAGAGGCCCGGCGGGTCGCTTGGGTCTAGGAGTGACTGCATCAGAGCCACGGGCGGTTGCCAGAGGAGGAGCTGCGTGGTGAGCTGTTTGAACTCAGAGTGGGCGCTCCTGAGTGCCAGGGGACTGCCCGGAGGAAGAGGAGGAGCGCAGCAGGACGCTTGGTCTGGGAGTGACTGCATCAGAGCCACGGGCGGTTGCCAGAGGAGGAGCTGCATGGTGAACTGTTTGAACTCAGAGCGAGCGCTCCTGAGTGCCAGGAGGTTGCCCGGAGGAGGAGGAGGAGAGGAGGAGCGCGGCGTGTTGCTTGACCTGGGAGTGAATGCATCAGAGCTGTGGGCAGTTGCCGAAGGAGGAGCTGCGTGACGAGCTGTTTGAACTTGGAGCAGCTGCTCCAGAACACTGGTGGCCTGCCTGGAGGAGGAGAGCGGTGGGACGCTTAGTCTGGGAGTGACTGCATCAGAACCACAGGCGGTTGCCAGAGGAGGAGGCGAGTGGTGAGCTGATTGGACTAAAAGCAACCGCTCCTGAACACCGGTGGCCTGCCTGGAGGAGGAGCATGGTGAGTCACCTGGTCTCGGAGCCACCGCTCCTGAACACCCGGGGGACTACCCCAAGAAGGAGGAGGAGGAACAGGGCCGGTCACTTGGACTTGGAGTGACTGCCTAGGGCTACGGGTGGTTGGCGGGAGGAGGAGACCCGAAGTGAGTTGTTTGGATTCCTAGTGACTGCGTCGGAAACCGGGTGGCTGTCCGGAGGAGGAGGTGTGTGGCAGGTCTCTGTGTCTTGGAGCTATTGTACGGGGCTCCAGGTGGTGGCTCAGGGGAGGGGCTGCATAGCCAGGCGATTGGTGCAGAGCAGAGTCCCAGGAGCTAGGTGGCTTCTTGCTGGGAGAGACGCACAGAGACACGCCTAGGGGCGGAGCGAAGTTTCCAGGGCGGCGGGCAGATTCTCTGGGAGAGGCAGCCAAAGGAGACTCGCCTGCGAAAGGTGAGGCTCCCAGGCCCAGGACGTAGGTCCGGGCCCCTGGGATCGTTGCAGAAGAAGACAGCCCAGCCCAGGTGGTAGTTGTAGATTGAGGGGAACCTCTAGGAGGGCAACTGACTAGCGAGACGTCCCCACTGAGTGACTCTTCCCAGCCGGGGGAGGTTTTCCCACAGGGACGGTAAAGCCAGAGACATAGGCACAAACAGGCCTTGCCTCAGCCCACAGTCTACTTCCCCATTGGATGACCATTGTTCAACAAGTGGAGGCACCTCCGCCCACTAGCAGGGAATATACGCCACCTGAGGGTTACCACACCTAGAGAGGCAGCTTCTTCGTGGAGCTTTGCATTATCAACCTCCTCCAAGACTTCAGGCTACTGAAGGATAAGAGGGGATATACTAGCAATCTTCAGGGACATTATAAGTTGATAGAGGAAATCTGCAATATCTTAATGACCCACTAATCCCTGAACAATATGAGAAAACAAGGGAAGAAAATGCCCCAAACAAATCTAGATGTTACATCAATAAAATCCAACGACAGCATGGCAGAAGAAATGACAGAAAGGGAGTTCAGAATGTACATAATTAAAATGATTAGGGAAGCAAACGATGAGATGAAAGAGCAAATGCAGGCATTGAATGATCGCACCAATCGACAGTTAACAGAGCAAATTCAGGAAGCAAAAGATCATTTCAATAAAGAGTTAGAGATATTGAAAAAAAAACCAAAGAGAAATCCTTGAAATAAAGGAAACAATAAACCAAATTAAGAACTCCATAGAAAGCATAACCAATAGGATAGAACAGCTGGAAGACAGAACTTCAGATATTGAAGACAAAATATTTAACCTCGAAAACAAAGTTGAACAAACAGAGAAGATGGTGAGAAATCATGAACAGAATCTCCAAGAACTATGGGATATCATGAAAAGGCCAAATTTGAGAATTATTGGGATTGAGGAAGGCTTAGAGAAACAAACCAAAGGAATGAACAATCTATTTGAAGAAATAATATCAGAAAATTTCCCAAATCTGAAGAATGAAATGTAAAATCAAGTCCAAGAGGCTTATAGGACTCCAAATACACAAAATTACAACAGACCCACACCAAGGCACATTATAATGAAAATACCTAACATACAAAATAAAGACAGAATTTTAAAGGCTGTGAGAGAAAAGAACCAAATTACATTCAGGGGGAAGCCAATACGGATATCAGCAGATTTTTCAATTCAGACCCTAAAAGCTAGAAGGGCCTGGAACAACATTTTTCAAGCTCTGAAAGAAAATGGATGCCAACCAAGAATCTTATACCCAGCAAAACTTACCTTCAAATTTGACGATGAAATAAGATCATTCCATGATAAACAAAAGCTAAAAGAATTTACAAAAAGAAAGCCAGCATTACAGAACATTCTCAGCAAAATATTTCATGAGGAAGAGATAAAAAACAAAGAAGCAAATCAGCAAAGGGAGGAATTATCCTAAAGGAACTGTCAAATAAAGGAGGAACCAAGATGTGTCAAAAATTTTAAATATGAACCAAATGACTGGGAATACAAATCATATCTCAATAATAACCCTGAATGTTAATGGTCTGAATTCATCAATCAAAAGACATAGACTGGCAGATTGGATTAAAAAGAAAGATCCAACAATATGTTGCCTGCAAGAGACTCACCTCATAGAAAGAGATACCCATAGACTAAAGGTGAAAGGATGGGGAAAAACATACCATGCACATGGGCTCAGCAAAAAAGCTGGAGTATCCATCCTCATTTCAGATAATGTGGACTTCAAGCCAATGTTAGTTAGAAGGGATAAAGAAGGACATTTCATACTGCTTAAGGGAAGCATAAATCAGCAAGATATAACAATCATAAACATCTATGCCCCAAACAGTGGCTCATCCATGTATGTTAAACAAATCCTTCTCAATTTTAGAAACCAAATAGACCATAACACAATAATACTAGGTGATTTTAACACGCCTCTTTCACCACTGGACAGATCTTCCAAACAAAAATTGAACAAAGAAACCATAGATCTCAATAACACAATCAATAATTTAGACTTAACAGACATTTATAGAATATATCATCCAACCAAGAGCGAATACACTTTCTTCTCAGCAGCACATGGATCCTTCTCTAAAATAGACCATATATTATGCCACAAAGCTAATGTCAGCAAATACAAGAAGATAGAGACACTACCTTGTATTCTATCAAATCATAATGGATTGAAGTTACAAATTAATGAAAGAGTAAAAAACAGAAACTACTCCAACACCTGGAGATTAAACAATATGCTACTATATGATGAATGGATAACAGAAGATATTAGGAAGGAAATTAAAAAATTCTTAGAGGAAAACGAGAACAAAGAAACATCATATCAAAATCTCTGGGACACTATGAAAGCGGTACATAGAGGAAGATTTATTTCATGGAGCGCATTTAATAAAAGAAGTAAAACTCAAAAAATAAATGACCTAACACTACAGCTCAAAGCCCTAGAAAAAGAAGAACAGACCAACACCAAAAGTAGTAGAAGACAGGAAATAGTTAAACTGAGAGCTGAAATCAACGAAATTGAAACAAAAGAAACAATACAAAAAAATTGACAAAATAAATAGATGGTTCTTTGAAAAAATAAACAAAATTGATAAACCTTTAGCCACACTAACAAAGAGAAGACGAGAGAAAACCCAAATCACTAAAATTCGGAATGAACAAGGAAATATCACAACAGACATGACCGAAATACAAAACATAATTAGAAGCTATTTTGAAAATCTATACTCCAACAAAATAGAAAATTTCGAAGACATCAACAGGTTTCTAGAGACATATGAATTGCCTAAACTGAACGAGGAGGACATACACAATTTAAATAGACCAATTTCAAGTAATGAAATAGAAGAAGTCATCAAAAGCCTTCCAACAAAGGAAAGTCCAGGACCAGATGGGTTCTCAGCCGAGTTCTACAAAACTTTTAAAGAAGAACTCATTCCAATACTTCTCAAAGTATTCCAGAAAATAGAAGAGGAGGGAACTCTCCCAAACTCATTCTATGAAGCCAATATTACCCTGATTCCTAAACCAGACAGAGACACATCGAGGAAAGAAAATTTCAGACCAATATCCTTAATGAACATCGACGCAAAAATTCTAAACAAAATTTTAGCAAATCGCATACAAAAACATATTAAAAAGATAGTGCACCATGATCAAGTGGGTTTCATCCCAGGGATGCAAGGTTGGTTCAACATCAGAAAATCAATAAATGTCATTCACCATATCAATAGACTTAAAGTCAAGAATCACATGATTATTTCGATAGATGCAGAAAAAGCATTTGATAAAATACAGCACTCCTTCATGCTCAAAACACTAGAAAACATAGGGATAGTGGGAACATTCCTTAACATTGTAAAGGCCATCTACGCTAAACCCATGGCTAATATCATTCTAAATGGTGAAAAACTGAAAGCATTCCCTCTAAAAACTGGAACAAGGCAGGGATGCCCTCTTTCACCACTTCTATTCAATATCGTCCTTGAAACTCTAGCCAGAGCAATTAGACAGACCAAAGAAATTAAAGGGATACGAATAGGAAAAGAAGAACTCAAACTATCCCTATTTGCTGATGATATGATGGTATACTTAGAGGAACCAGGAAATTCCACCAGAAAACTTTTAGATCTCATAAGTGAATTCAGTAAAGTAGCGGGATATAAGATCAATGCACATAAATCGAAGGCATTTTTATATATAAGCGATGAATCTTCAGAAAGAGAAATTAGGAAAACTACCCCATTCACAATAGCTTCGAAAAAAATAAAGTATTTGGGAATCAATCTCACAAAAGAGGTGAAAGACCTCTACAATGAGAACTACAGAACACTAAAGAAAGAAATTCAAGAAAACCTTAGAAGATGGAAAGATCTCCCATGTTCTTGGATAGGAAGAATTAATATTGTCAAAATGGCCATACTACCAAAAGTGCTATACAGATTCAATGCAATTCCAATTAAAATCCCAATGATGTACCTTACAGAAATAGAGCAAGCAATTATGAAATTCATCTGGAAGAATAAAAAACCCAGAATAGCTAAAGCAATCCTTGGCAGAAAGAGTGAAGCAGGGGGTATCGCAATACCAGATCTTCAACTCTACTACAAAGCAATAGTAACAAAAACGGCATGGTATTGGTACCAAAATAGAAAGGTGGATCAATGGTACAGAATAGAGGACACGGACACAAACCCAAATAAATACAATTTTCTCATACTAGACAAAGGTGCCAAAAATATGCAATGGAGAAAAGATAACCTCTTCAACAAATGGTGCTGGGAGAATTGGAAATCCATATGCAACAGAATGAAACTAAACCCATATCTCTCACCATGCACGAAACTAAACTCAAAATGGATTAAGGATCTCAGAATCAGACCAGAGACCTTGCATCTTATAGAAGAAAAAGTAGGTCCAGAGCTTCAACATGTCGGCTTAGGACCAGACTTCCTCAACAGGACTCCCATAGCACAAGAAATAAAAGCAAGAATTAATAACTGGGATAGATTCAAACTAAAAAGCTTTCTCTCAGCAAAGGAAACTATCAGCAATGCGAAGAAAGAGCCTACAGAGTGGGAGAAAATCTTTGCCAATCATACTTCAGATAGAGCGCTAATCTCCAGAATCTATAAAGAACTCAAAAAACTCTACACCAAGAATGTAAATAATCCAATTGACAAATGGGCTAAGGAAATGAATAGACACTTCACAGAAGAAGATATACAAGCAATCAACAGACATATGGAAAAATGTTCAACATCTCTAGTAATAAGAGAAATGCAAATCAAAACCACCCTAAGATTCCATCTCACCCCAATTAGAATGGCAATTATCAAGAATACATCCAACAACAGGTGTTGGCGAGGATGTGGGGAGAAAGGTACACTCTTACATTGCTGGTGGGGCTGCAAATTAGTGCAGCCACTCTGGAAAGCAGTGTGGAGATTCCTTAGAAAACTTGGAATGGAAACACCATTTGACCCAGCTATCCCACTCCTTGGCCTATACCCAAAGGAATTAAAATCAGCATATTACAGAGATACAGCCACATCAATGTTCATAGCTGCTCAGTTCACAATAGCCAGATTGTGGAACCAACCTAGATGTCCTTCAATTGATGAATGGATAAAGAAAATGTGGTATATATATACAATGGAATATTACTCAGCCATGAAGAACGATAAAATTATGGCATTTGCAGGCAAATGGATGAAACTGGAGAATATCATGCTAAGTGAGATAAGCCAATCTCAAAAAACCAAAGGAAGAATGATATCGCTAATAAGTGGATGATGACACATAATGGGGGGTGGGAAGGGTTAGTGTTGGGGTTGGAGTTGGGTTTAGGGAGGGGGGCAGGAATGGAGGAAGGAAGGACTGTATAGATGGAGGGGAAGGGTGGGAGGGGAGGGGGGAAGGGAAAAAATGGCAGAATGAATCAAACAACATTACCCTATGTAAATTTATGATTACACAAATGGTATGCCTTTACGCCATGTACAGACAGAGAAACAACATGTATCCCATTTGTTTACAATAAAAAGAAAAAAAAAAAAAGAAAGCCTGTGACTGGATATTTCTCCCAACCGCTCAGCTGCTCTGGGGATAAGCTCCTCTTCTCACAGGGCTTTTTGATAATGCATCAAAGTCCCACTCCCCTTGTGGAAAGAGATATTTTGACCTATCTAGGCACCACACTTCTCATGACACCAGAACGGCTACTTTGTCTGCCCCTAGGAGAAACTGGGATTAACTTAGAAGCCTGGGCCACAGAGTGGAAAACAGGTGCAGCACTCGGACCTGCTCCTGTCCAGATCCATCCCAAAAGTCCTCTGTCCCTTCCCCACCAAAAATAGTATCCCCAGAAACCAGAGACTAAAGCATGGTTACTTAAAGGGACAGGGCCTCTTAAGAAACTGTACAGTCCATGTAGTGGACCCACTGGAAGACCAATGGGGAATGGAGACTAGTACAGGACCTCATATCAATAAATGAAGGAGTGGTTCCCATACATCCCATGGTCCCCAATCTTTGCACCTTCTTTGAACATTCCAATTGGTTTAGTTGCACACTTAAAAGATGCATTTTTCTGTATACCTCTGCATGCAGATCTTCAAAAAAAGGTCGTTTTGAGGATTCCTCTCACAAGTCCACCCAGTTCACCTTAAATGTTCAGCCCCCTGCCTCAGGAATACCTACAGCTGGCAGGCTGGCACCACGGTGAGCTGGGGCAAGCCGATATGTCAACCTGAGTCAACCCAAACTAAGCTCACTGGGGATGCCCACTGTGGAACTTTTCCAAATCCTTATTAGAATAAGCTGGAACCAGTAGCATTGGCTCTTCTTCCAATTAATAAAGACAATAAATATATTTTACTCAGGAAACAATGAGGTTGAACCAACATCAATCATAGATGCAAGAGGGAATTTCTGACTAGCAACCCTGTATTTTAATAAATACTAAAGTAACTTTGCAGTGTGGAATAAAATGTTTCAAGTGGTCAGTTTCACGGGGTGAAATGAGGAATGAGGAATGTCACATTAAGATGTCATAAAACGGTGTATGAATGCTTTTTCTCATCACAGAACTCAAAAGGTTTAAAGATGTATAAAGTTGTGATGCATTTGGTTGATGTCTTTCTATGATTGTTAACCAGGCAGCTGTTGGTAGTTGCTGGCTCAGGGTGCGAGGAACACTATGGGGACACCTGTTAATGCTACAGTGTGAGAGTCACTGGCACTCAAACCTCAGAGCTGCTAATATTAAGAGACCTGGTTGTACTTTGCTTAAATTTCATCTAAATGACTGCATCTAAATGGACCCAAAAAAGTCTAAGATGTATTAGTCTCTGTTCCCTCCTGATGCTAATTCTGAATTTCATTCCTGCCTCATATATACCAAGACATGTTGGCTTTTAATGCTTAGTGGTGAGCAACATGAAGAAAGGGCACTCAGAGAACAACTTCCTCTGTAAGCAGTCAAAACAAGTGTTCACACAGGTTTACTCATCTGAGAGTTCTTCACGTTCTTCAAAATAATGTTCCCTCTTCACATCACCATGTGCACCCACATCTACCTGGAACAGGCCACACTTTCTCTCAGTGCTGCACTTGGGACTTAGTTCTCAATCTGAGCCTCAGGGCCCTCTTCTATGTATCTACAGTTCTTCCTTATTCACTTTCCCTTGTCCCTCGTACTGAAGGTCTATTTCCTCTTGCAATTCTCTTTTACACTTTCCATAGTTATTTTCCTTCACTTATGTAACTTTACATAAACATTTACGTATGTGTGTAGTTATATATATGTGTATGTATTTACATACATACATGTTTTAATTCAAATTACTAGTGTAACATTTGTTTCATTATATCCTGAATGATATTCCTGACAGAGTAGTGATCCTATTGGGGTGGATTTATTTCTAGTTACCATGAGTAGGCCATGGAATCAGGGAGAGTGAATAAGGAATAACTGAGGAATGAGGAAAAATTTGTGAGTTTCTTTAAATCAAAATTGCCCCTAGTCTAAATTAATGTCTTTGAGAATTAAAAGGACCCCTGTGTTCCCAACTATCAATGTGCAATAATCTGAACAAGAAATCTAATTACTCTAAGACAGGTAAGGGCATATTGTTCTGACATCTACATTGGAAAAGGCCATGGAGAGTTCATTGGATGTCTTGGAATTAAGCCACAGATCTGCAGCTGTTATCAGATATAATATATTCAGAGAATTTAACAGGAAACAAATATGACTCTGCAGGTCCTAACTGTTTGACATCCAAGCCTGGGGAACCTGGCAGTTGTACTTAGTATCCAGCAGAACCTTCTAGACAGGGGGAGAAAAAGTCCAATATAATCTATCAGCCAAGAATACTCTGGCTTCTGGTCTTGGGGATATGTCCCTGGGCAATGCTGTTAAGCTTAGCAAGGTCTGGCAGGTAGCGATAGCTTTTCCTTGCTACGGTGGTGTTTTGTGAACTCTCCATGTTCCACATCACAACCAAGCTGAAGGGGTCATAAGTGTTTTAATGGATAATTAAAGAACTGGTTGGGAAGGGACTAGATCCTCCATCCTGGATTACACATCTCATGAGGGCAGTCTGTGGTTTTAATGCAGTAATTTCCCATGAAATCTCATTTACACCATGTTTTGGATGGGGCTGTTCACTCTCTTCTGTGGTGACCTCCTCTTTTACAATATTTAACATTTATGTGTCTGTGGACAATTTTGCACGGGTCTTCCATTCCCCTCAACCCCTTCCCATATATTCAATTCTATGACACTAGAGGCTATTAAACAAGGTGTGGGAGAACATCGTACTTTTATTCTTTAGTTATTGTAATATTATAGAAAACAGTATTTGTGTTCTCATTCCTTAACATCACCTATATACTTTTACAATATTTGATTATCATTTACTTTTCAAACCTAACCTAACTTAATCATTTGCTTTCTTTTATGAATACATATATGATTATACCACTGGTGGTATTCTACATCTTGTGAAATCAAAAGAATGAGAAATTATACTCCAGTATACATGATGTATGAAAGGGCATTCTACTGTCTGTATAACTAATTAAAACAAATTTAAAATGATAGAAAAAGAGAGGAGACCATGGATTTCTCAGAGGGCAGACCCAAGAGCCATGCAAAAACAAGTGAGATAAGCCATAATGTGAGGGAACTGTTGTCAAATCAAGAAACAACTCCACTCCATAAAAGATTGCATTAAAATATTTGACCTGTGACATTTTAAGAGTGTTGCTGGGCAGGGATTTTAATCTTAACTGCCTCACTACATCAATCAGCTTTCTGTGCCTTTGACAGACTATATAAGGTACACAAATTAGGAGGAAGAAATGTTTACTTCGAGCGAACATTTCAGAGGCATCATTCTATGTCTAATTGGTTAGCTGCATTGGTTTGCAGACTCCCACAAGGCACAAGACCATGGCAAGGACCAGATTCTGGAGTAATGCTGCCCACCTCGTGGCAGTCAGGATGTAGACAGCATGAGGCCAGGGTCCTAATATCCCCCTCAACAGCATGTCCACAACAGTGTAACCTCCATCCAGGAGGCTCCACTTCCTACAGGTTCCATCACCTCTCAATATTGCCACTGGCTGGTGAGGAAATATTTATATTAGTATCCTTTTGTGAATGTTCAAGATCCAAATCACAACACACACCTCATTCTACACTTCCTGCATTGGACTGCACATGCCTAACCCCACATTCTTGTTAGGAAACAGCTATTTGTAATCCATGATTCTGATTTTGCTAGAGTCAAATTGGGTCTCACACGAGGACTGGTGCGAATCACAGAGAGATACTGGAGTTCGACTTCATTCTGGCAGTAGATCAACTGGTTGTTTATTTTGGGGAGGGATAAGCACATTCCATTCAAGGGTGGAAGAGTGAACCAACTACAAGTAGTAGTTGTTCAGTTTATCTGTCAGTTCTCTGCTTCTCAGGCACCTATCACAACTGCCTTTCCTGAACTTCTCTGAAGATTGGATTGACTGTGTGTGCTTGAGTTTCAGCCACACTTTGCTGCTTGTCCACCGTGGAACATACTGTATTCTATAAGATTATTAAATGTTACTATAATAGTTAATTTAATGTACTGATTTGTGTAGGCACCAGTACCCAGCAGTTTTGGTCAAATATCAGTTAGCTGTTACTGTGAAAGTTTTTCATTGGGGTAGGGTGGTAATTAATATTTCCAGTCAGTTGACTTTAATATTTTCCCAGTTGTCATTGGACCGTATTCATTGATTTATTTATTTATTCATTCATTTATTTATTTATATGTGGTGCTATGAATTGAACCCAGGGCCTCACGTATACTAGGCAAGCACTACATCCCCAGCCCCAGGCAGTGAACTTTAATTAAAACAGATTACCCACCACTGGGGGAAGTCCTCAGACAATCAGTTCAAAAGCTTAATAGAACAGACTGATGTCTCTTGGGAAGAATTCTGCCAGAAGACTGCTTTCAAATGTCACGTGCAACATCAATTACTCCCTGGGTCTTCAGCTTCCTTACAGGTCCTGCAAAATTGAAATTCACCAGCCTACCATACCCTAATCATAGGATTCAACTCTTTACAATAAATCTCTCCATGCTCTATCTACACCACACATACACACACACTATTATTGTGTCTCTGAAAATCTGAATTGTAACCTAGTTCCTCAGAGAAAGAACTACATGGAAATCTTCAAACCTGATATAAAAGTGAAATATAAGACTAGATCCATTTCTTATGTCAGAATACAAAATATTGTACAATAATTGACTCAAATGAAACTTTGAAAATGCTAGAGGAAAAAACAGATGCAACAATTCAAGACATAGACACAGAAGGATGACTGTACTTCCCAGTTACTCTGAAGTTCACAAAGAAAGAAATTGGAATACGGCTTACATAAGTGATGAAGGACTGAGGAAAATCATTATAATCCAATATGGGACATCAGAGACTCAGACCCAGAAATTATGGTGTTATGAACAGAGAATAAGAAAGAATACATCACAGCCAAACCAGTCCTGGCAGCAAAGGCAGGGCAGCAGGGGCACACAATCACTGCAGAGGGGAAGGACAACACAACCAGAATGGGAAACATATCACATAAATTTTGCACACAAACCCATGTAGAAGGCAGACTGAATTTAGCTGAGACTGAGGCCACCCAGCAAGCTGGTATTTGAAAAGTGCTCCACGTTTCTCCATGTTGGAAAAGTGAACCTAAACCTCAGGCAGAGATCCAGCTTGAGGCGGTGATGTTGGATCTGGCTGTGGTGAGAACCCAAGAGAGAATGACAAATATTTCCACACTATCCTGGCCTCTGCCTACCCTGTGGCCTACGATGCACTATGCAGATTTCAAACTCTGGTAAAAAAGATCTTGCCTCAAAATGAGGGCGAGTGGGGAACTGAGAAGATTAAACGTTAGACCAAATATTCTGATTTCTGAGTCACTTCTCAAAGTCTAGGAAAATGTCAGAAGATATGATATGTCCCCCTTCACCCCACTGCTTCCAGCACATGCACTGAGACCCTAAAAGGAGTGTTTTAACAGAGGTTTTCTGGCACCAATGAAGGGAGACTCTGCACACAGGTTTACCTAATAAATTTGATTACTTTCCAACACAGGTGATAACAATCCATGTCCAGTATCTAGAATTCCAGAAAAATAGTCTCTAATTCCAAACCTCAGCAAGAACACAAACACACACACACACACACACACACACACACACACACACACGTTCCCAAAAGTTTGCAAAGAGGAACTGGGTAGTAAGTCTTGAATCCTCTGCAGCCCAAATTAAATCAGTAAGAGAGTAGCTGACCAGAAAGCTCCATACTCTTTCATGGAAATTTTAATTGTTTTAATACCTAATGTCTCAACCTATTCATGCCCATTACTCCCATTATTCACATTGATCAGTAGATATGTAAAGAACACTCTCAAAATGTTTTGTAAAAGTTTATTAGAATATGGCTTTTTTATGAAGTGGTTTCAGTCACAAGGAATTAGTGTCTTTTCTCAAAGTGGTGCTAATGATGACACAGTTCAGGTTCACATTGTGAGGAAGAATTGACACTTTGATATTTGCCCAGTCTGGTTACCTTAAAAAGGAAAAAAAAATCTGAATATCAGAGAGAACATTTGGTGTTTGGTGTTTAGGGGTTGGCTTCTTTCACTTAGTATTATAATCTCCAGTTCTATTTACTAGCAAATGCCATAATTGCATTCTTTATGCCCATGTAATAATCCATTGAGTATATGTACATTTTCTTTACCATTCATCTGTTGAAGGACCACGAGTTTGGTTCCAAAGCTTAGTTATTGTGAATTGAGCTGCTATGAACATTGATGTGGCTGAGTCCCTGTAATATTCTGATTTTAAGTCCTTTGGGAATATGCCAAGGAGTGGGATACAGGTATACTCCAAGAATGCATGATATGTCAAAATATATTCTGCTATCACGAATAGCTAAAGAGAATAAAAAACATTTAAACAAGAGACAACTGCTCAATAAAAAGTCCCTTGTAATTGGACACAGTGACCTACTCTTATAATCCCAATGGCTTGGGAGGTTGAGCAGGAGGTTCAAGTTCAAAATCAATCTCAGCATCTTAGTGAGACCCTATTCTCTATATAAAATATTAAAAAGGGTTGGGGACGTGTCTCAGTGGTTAAGCAACCCTAGGTTCAATCCCTGATACCAAAAGAAAAAAAAAGTATTCCGTATAATAGAATAAATATCCATCCCAGTAGATGCACAAAACTGCAAATGAGAGAAGGAGTTAAAAACATGATATTCAGACAGGGTGGGGACCCTCATTACTACAGTTCCATGTACAAAGTATCTGATGAGCCACACCCCATGTGGTCAAGCCTGTGAACAGCACATGATCAACATTCTAATTGGAGGATGGCAGGGCCCATGATCACCAATTCTCTCACTGGGAATGGATGTAGAAACTCCCCACCCTAAAACTCAACAGCAATAGCTGTAAGGGTCACATCCACCAATACCAATAAATCCCTAGACAGCAGCAGCTCACCCGAAACCCATTTGGGACTCCAACCCTGTGGAAGCTTTACTTTCTCTCTGTTTAAATAAAGAAATTCTGTCACTTTACCCCCTGTTGTTCATGAGTATCATTCTGCCAATCTGCAAGGTACTTCATCATGTCACAGATCTGAGAACTCATCTTCTTTCATTGGAACGGGGAGTTAAAACAGACCAAAGGAGCTGTCACTTATGTTTTCTGGAGTTTTATACTCCTTTTAGAAAAGAAAAATTAAAAATTCATCTCTGACACAACAAACAACAAATTACAATGATCATCACCACAGAACCACAAAAATGATGCTTCAAAACACACTTCAGGATACACTGAAATATTCCAAACAACCTGATATCCCTGAACACACTGCCAAGAGAAGGATATCCCCTAAATAGGCTCCCACACACTAATGGAAGAGAAATACATCCAAACAGATGCACAAATCCCAACAGAGGAATACAAGACACATAAAAAAAACAAGTAACATGATAACTCCTATGCTTCATGATTCAACTAACTCCACATACTGAAGTGTATGAAATACCACATAAAGTATTCAAAGGAACAATTATAAAATGATCAATGAATTCAAGGAAACACTCAAAGGAAGGAATGAAGGAAGTCAGTATAGGATATCAATGACAAATTCAACAATGAGATGGCAATATTGAAACAGAACCAAAAAGGAATCTTGGTAATAAAAAGGAAAATAAATCAAATAAAATGTTCCCTTGAAAATCTCTCTAATGGGTAGAACATGAATAAGATGGAATGCACAATGGGATGACAAAGTGGTTGGCCTTGAACATTCACACATTATTAGTGAAAATAAGTAATGATGACCAGAATATACAAGGAATTTAGGACAATATTAAGTGACCAAATTTGATAATCATTGGACAAGAGAGGGTTGGGACATGCTGGCTAATTGCATGAAAAACCTCTTCAGGAAAATAGTAACAAAATTTCCCAAACATTGAGAAACAGGTGAACTTTCACCTATGGGAAGCATTTGGAAGGCTCAAAGGAGAATATTAAAAAAGAATATTAACACATTAATATTGAAATGCCTAACATTCAAATCAAGTGGGGAATATTAGAAGTCTGAAGAGGAAACATCAGATCGCATTTAGGTGAGTCAATAAGAATTACTTAATATTTCCCAGGTCAAACTCTGATTTTAGAGTTTCGATACAGAAGGGTTTGGGAAGGTGTGCTACAAGCCCTGAAGGAAAATAAATGTCAACCGAACACCCAATATCCAGTAAACCTATCTGTCAAAATCAAGGAAAAGTAAAATCTTCCAAGAAAAGCAGAGTCTAAAAGATTTCATAAGTACTAAACCAGGAGAACAGATGATCCTTCAAGAAATACCACAGGAGAAAAAAAAAAACTACACAGCTCATAAATGGATTAATCTCATATGAACATTAGATAAGTAAATGTGAAAAAGGAACAAACTAAATGTCAGAAAAAATATGGCAAGAATTACTAAATGTGCCTCCCTATAATGAACATCTCTCTGTAATAACATGGAACATACTTGATCTCAACTCTTCAACTCAAAGGCATGTAGAACAAATTAGGAAATGAAAACCAACTATACTGCACTTTCAAGGTTCTCACCTTGCATGTAAACTAACCAAAAGTAAGAAGGTGGGGGAGCAGAACAAATTAGAGACGTAAAAGGAAAAATCACCAGAGACATCACAGAAATCCAGAGGATCATTGGGAAGTATTTTCAAACTTTATTCTCCAATCACTTGGAAAACCTAGAAGAAATGGCTGTATTTCTAGACAACTATGGCATGCCAACATTAAATTAACAGGACGTAGAAACCTACACAGACCAAAACCTAGCAATGAGATAGATGTATTAACAAAAGTCCTTCCAACAAAGAAGAGCCCAGGTACAGATTGATTCTCAGCTGAATTCTATTGCACATTAAAAAGAATTAATGCCAATGCTTTTCAAATTATTCCAAACAAACAAAAAAAAAAAACAATGGATAGAACACTTCCAGAATCATGCACCCAAGGACACATCAAGGAAAGAAAACTACAAACCAACATCCCTGATGAACTTACATGCAAAGATACTTAATAAAATGTTACCAAATTATACTCAACAACATGTTCAGAGGATTATAAATGTTGAGCAAGTTGGTTTTATCCCACAGACATAAGGAAGGTGGAAAATGAAAATCAGTAAAAGTAATTCCTTACATAAACAGAATTACACTCAAAATCCACCCACCTCAATAAATGCAAGGGAACCTCCCAAAAATGTCAGCACCCACTTATGATCAAAAACACTGAAGAAACTAGGGGTAGAAGGAACCTACCTCAAGATTCAAAAGGCTATATGAGAAAACAGGAAACACAACATCATAGTGAATGGGGGAAACCTGAAGGGATTTCCTTTAAACTGCAACAGTACAAGGATGTCCACTCTTAACATGTCTACTTCAGATGATACTAGAAATTCTATCTAGAGCAATTTTAGAACATCTATCCAGAGAAATTAGGCTACAGAAGGAAATTTAAAAATAAAATCAGGGCACATGAACTGATCCTATACTTAGAAAGTCCAAAAAATTCAACAAAACACTGCAAGAGTTTTTAAAACAAATAACCAAAATAGCGGGTTAAAATAACCAACTTATCTGGATCATACATTTCCTATATACCAATAATGAATTTACTGAGAAAGAAAACTGAAAAACAATCCTACTCACAAGAGCTTCAAAACCTAAAATACTCAAGAATTCATCTGATTGAGGAGGTGAAACATACTACAATAAAAATTTATAAAACATTGAGGTAAGAAATTGTGGAAGACACAAGAAGATGGAAAGCCCTCACATGTTCATGAACAGATGGAAATAATTAATATAGTTAAAATGGCCATACAACCAAATGCAATATGCAAACTCAATGGAATCCAGATCAAAATACCAGACATTGTTCACAAAACTAGAGAAAATATTACTAAAATAAGTTTGTAAAAATAAGAGAGAGAACACCCATAGATATTATAAACCAAAAAAGCAACAATAAAAGAATTCCAATACCTAACTACAAATTATACTGTAGACCTATAGTAACAAAAAGAACATGGCACTGGAATAAGAGCAGATACCCAGACCAATGATACAGAACAGAAGTCATATATGGACCCATTCAAATGTAGTTATCTCATCCTTAACAAAGGTTCCACCAGAATACATTGAAGAAAAGACACACTTTTAAACAAATGGTGTTCAACTGGATATTCATAGGTTTAAGAATGAATGCTGACCCTAACCAAAACTCAACTCAAAGTGGATCAAAGAACTTGGAACTACACCAGAAACTCTGCAACTGATAGAAGAATATGTGGGCCTAAGACTTCAACATGATGGCACAGGAACCAACTTCCTTAGCAAGACTCCAACAGCACAAGAAAGAAAACCAAGATTCAAAAGTGGGATAGCAGCAAATTCAAAAGCTTCTGCACAGCAAAGGAAACAAGAGCAGGAAGAGAGAACCCACAGAATGGGCAATCTAAACCACGTGCATTCACGGTGTTAATATAAACTATTCAAAACAATTAACACCGTAAATCAAAGAACCCAAAAAATTGGGTGTAAGAATTAAATACTTCTCAAAAGAAGAAATACAAATGCCTAATAAATAAAGAAACATTAAGCATCTCTAGAAAGTAGGGGAATGAGCATCAAACCATGTAGAAATTTCATCTTACTCCACTCAGAATGACGGCCATTAAAATACAAATAAGAAATGCTGGAGATGATAAATATAAGAAAATAAGAAACACATACACCCTAGTGTTGGAACTGTAAATTATTAAAACAAAATAGAAACCAGTATGGATATTCCTCAAAAGACTAGGAATGGAACCACCATATGGCCCAGAATTACCACTCATGCAAGAATTAAACCATTACACCATAGTGATGCATATATTCCCATGTTTACAGCAGTACAATTTATAAAAGTCACACTATGGAATCAGCCTAGAATCAACAAATGGATAATTAAAATGGTGTATGTGTATGTGTGTGTGACAAATAGAAAAATTTAAAGAAAGGTGGATGATGGTTCATGAAAGTCAAAGTGAGATCAGTAGAGAAAATGATACATCCCAAAGCCATAAACAACACAAAATGAAACCAGTGTCGTAACCAGAAGAAGGAAAGAAATGATGGAAGACAGGCCTGAAAATAACACAGTAGAAAATAAAAGTAATGAAATGAAGGATTGGATCTTGGAATCAATAAAACCTTGCCCAAACTGAACATAAGAGAAAACACCCAAATTAATGAAATTGGAGATGAAAGACAAGAAAATCACCACAGACATCCAAAGATGCATTAGGGACTATATTGAAAAGTTACAGTCCAACACATGGGGAAACCACGAAGAAATCTATATCTAGATATATATATATGGCCTCACAAAATAAACTGAGAATATGAGAACACTAAACAGAGCAATAACAAACAATGAGATAGAAGCAGTAACAAAAAGCCTTCCAAAAATACAAGTCGAAACATATAGGGATTTTTTTTAGTAGCATTCTAATACACATTTAAAGAAGAACGAATACAATGAAAAAGTGGAACCATTCCAAATCTATAATATGCAATCACATACCACTCTGACATCCAAAACCAGGTAAGGGCACATCAAGAAAACAAGTGGAGAAAAATATCCCTGACAGAATCAGATGCAAAAATTATTAATAAACAATCAGGAAATCATATTCATCAACACATTAGGAAGATTGTACATCATTACAAAATTGGACACAACAAGAATATTGATTTCAATATAGGGAAATCAATAAACGTTCTTCATCACACATGTAGAATTCAGAACAACCATCATACAGTCATCTCAATACATACAGAGAAAAGGAACAAAATGCAGCACCCACTCATTTTGAAAACTCTGAAGAAACAATGGATAGAAGGGACATACTTCAAAATCCACAAAATCCATACACTACAAACCCAAACTCAACATCATTGTGAATGAGGAAAAAAATGAAACATTTCCTTTAATATCTGGAAATAGTAAAAGAGGTCCCATTCATAACTCTTCTATTTGATATAGTATTGGATATTGGTGCTGGAGCAATAAGGCAAGAAAATAAGATGAAAGGGATAAAAATAGGAAAAGAAGAAATCAAATTATCTGTTTTCAGAAGATATGATCTTATATCAGACGATCTAAAACACTCCTCCACAAACCTGCTAGATTTGATAAACAAATTAAGCAAAACAGCAGTTTACAAAATCATCAAGATAAAATCAGCACCTTCCTTAGACACCAATAAAGAACCCAGTGAAAAATAAATCAGAAATAGCCTCAGAAAATTAAATTAAATACCTACGCATAAAACAAACCAATAAGGTGAGAGAGCTCTACACTGACAACTAGAAAATACTAAAGAAAGAAATAAAAGAACTTAGAATATGGAAAGGTCTTTCCATAACCTTAAATAGGTAGTATAAAAATGGTCTAGTAGTCATATCACCAAAAAATGTTGCATAGACACAATGAAATTCCCATCAAAATAACAATGACATTCTTCAAACAATGAAAAAAATTCTAAAATTCAATTGCAGTAACAAAAGACTCAGAATAGCCAAAGCAATACTGAGCAAGAAGAGTAATGCTTGAGGCATCACACGACCTATTCTCAAATGATACCACACAGCTATACCAACAAAATGATCATGATATTGGTGTCTAAACAGAGAGGAAGTCCACTGCTACAGAAGACACAGGGACAAATCCACATAGATACAATCATTTGGTACTCAACAAAGGTGCCAAAAGCACATGCTGGAGAAGGTATTGACAGCTTTTTAAAAACAAGTGCTGAGAAAACTGCATATCCACATGCACAAGAATGAAACTGGATTCCTACTTTTTACCCTGCATAAAAGACACAAGTGGATCATAGAAGCAGACTTTGGAAAAGAAATTTTCCTGCTGATAGAAGAAATCACATGCTTAATACACCAACATATTGGTGTAGGCATGCACTTCCATAACACTACTGCTAAAGCTCAAGAAATGAAAACAAGAATCAATAATTTGGACAGTCTCAAATTAAATAACTTCGGCATACAGCAAAGGAAAATAGGGGCATGAAGATAGAAGTTACATAATGGGACAAGATTTTTGTCAGCGGCCCTTCCAACTGGATAGTAATGTCCAGAATATATAAACAACTCAAAAATCTCAACATCAAAAAAACAAATAACCCAATCAGTAAATGGGCAGAAGAACAAAAGAGACATTTCTGAAAATGAGAAATACAAATGTATGAAAACAAAGTTCAACCTCCTAGAAATCAGGGAAATACAGGTCAAAATTACACTGAGGTTTCATCTCCCTCCTTGGAAAATGCCAATAATCAAGAATACACATAACAATACACACTGGTGAGGATGTAGGGGAAAGGAACACTCAAACATTGTTGCTGGCTTTGCAAATTAGTACAAACACTTTTTCCCAAAAAGTATTACAAATATTCCTCAAAATACTAAGATTAGAACCACTATATGACCCACTTATCCCACTCCTTAGTATTTATCCTAACACACTAGAGCAACACAAGCTGATCAAGGCCTAAGGCAGGGTAATTAACAAAAGGCAAGCTATGGAACCAGCAGGGATGCCCATCAACATATGAATGGATGAGCAAAAATGAGGTACAGATACACAATGGAGTTTCACAAAGCCATAGAGAATAATGAAATCACAGCATTTCCTAGTCAACAGACTGAACTGGAGAACATCACCCTACTAAGTGAAATCAGCCAGACTCAGAAAGTCTAGGGTCGAATGTTTAGTCCTTGATCCAAAGTCTGGGAAAATGGAATCTCATGAAAAACCCTGAATGCACAGCTGGTACAGAGATCATTAAAGGGGACAAGTTCTTCATACAAAAGACAACATCCCCAAAGTACAGAAGCACCACATGGATTGTAAGCCACTGCATCTGTGTATTCACACTATACACTTATAATTTATTATCGCATGTCTTGTAATAGCACAATCCTTCTGGGACCTAAACCAAAGGGGACTATAGATAATTTCAGCATTTAAACATGGGTCAGCAAGGCAGTGATCCTCCTCAACCCCATGGTAACAAACACACCTTGCTGTCCCAGATTCCATATACCACTCACAGGGTACACAGTCCTTGATCTAAAGTGGGCTTTTGACTCGACATATTTGCATCCCACTCACAATATCTTTGTGCCTCTGAATGTGGAGATCCATAGACACATGCAAAACAGCTTATCTGAACATACAGCCCCCATTTGTTTTAGCCCAGGTATTGATGAAGGATTCAAAAGACTTAGGTCTTCAGCATAGAACTATCCTTCAGTATGTAGATTGTGTCCTCACTTGTATCCTGGACAAAGAGAACTCTGATCAAATACTATCTGGCAACTAAACTTCCTAGCACAATGGGTTTCCTGGGAATCTAAACTATGGATCAGGTCACACAACAAAAGGTTACTTAGGATATGATCTATTAGAGAGTGGGTTACTCACAAAATATGAACCCGGAGGTACTTAACCACTGAGGAACATCCCGACCCCTCTTTTTATGTTGAGACAGGGCCATGCTCAGTTGCTGAGGCTAGCCTTGAACTTGTCATCCTCCTGCATCAATGTTCTGAGTGAATGGAATTACAGGCTTGTAGTTCCATGCCCAGCATAAAGTATTCTAACACCAGGAAAAACATAGCTGACCAGGAACAGGATCCAGACAATCTGTAATAGCACACCACCTGGGACCAAACACAACTCTGAGCCTTCATCAGGATGGCTAGTTATTGCTGAATCTGGATGTCTCATTTTCGGGTCATGGCAAAACCCTGCATGTTGCAAATCAAGGACCAGATTTATATCCAGAGGAGTAGGAGCAAACCCTACACAAGGATGCCAGTCAGACACTCGGACATTGAGTATCCATAATCTCCAAAAATCTTTCTTCCTTTCTGTGGCTCTAAAGGGAAGAATAGCCTTAAGGGAACTAGTCTCATTACTGGAGGAAAAAACAGTCTGTAGCCTAGTTTTCAGAGAAAATGATACCCTCTTTGCCTAGGGCAGTAGAACCATAGCCATACTAACGGAAGAGGCATCTAAACTAACTCTAGGACAAAGATTAGAAGTTCCTACTGCACCACAGGTAAAGGCACTTCTGGATAAAGGGTCTTCTCTGACTGGCATCAGATATGCTGAATAAATATCAAAAGGTCCTTCTAAATAATCCCAAAGTTATATGAAAGATTCTGCCTCTGTGACAAGTAAAGAAACATCTTCCACCATGGGATCACTCATGCATGCAGGTGTGAGCCTTTACCTGTGCCAGTTCAGAAGGTCTTACAGATCAGTCTCCCAAAAACCCAGAACCAGAATTGTTCATAGATGAAAACACTTTTGTTTAAAATGGAGCAATATTTGTGTACTATGCTGTATAAATTGGATTCATGAAGATGTGGGCAGCACAAAAACATGAGCTCATAACCCTAACACCAGCACTGGTCCTATGTAAAAATAAATGGGGAAACATCTAGACTGACTCAACATATGCCTTCAGAGTGCTTCATGCACACCCAATCAACTGGAAAGTCAGGGGAATGCTGATTGCAAAAAATGCTCCTATAAAACATAGGACACAAATTCTAAAATTATTCTAAAATTATTAGAAGCAAGTCACCTCCAAAAACAGGTAGTTGTAATACATTGAAAAGGACATCAAAAAGTCCTGGTTTTCCAGGGAAAAACACAATGCATAATGACAAGAAAAAAAAGGACATCCCTAAACTGCTACAGAGATGCCCTGCTTCCTTATACTGACACACTGCCCTCTTCTGAGATCACTATTGAGGAAACTAAATGGGCTCAGCAACAGGAAGGAGACTGCTCCGGACCTTGTTATGTGTAAACTACACATTGGTTTTGCCCCAGGAATCAAAATAGGAAGCCCAGAGAGGGAGTATATGATTTCTTCCACATGGAAGAGAGGCTACAATGAGAATGGTCAGTTGGGTGTTTATGAACATTGGAGTATCAAATACCACCCCCCAGCTCAGCCAAAACTATTCTCTCTACACCTAAAAGAACTCCAGGAAGGTGCTATCACAACCCCTCATAGAATCAGCTCAACACCAGGAATATCAAAAGGGAAAACTGCCAACTAGATTTCACCTATATGCCCATGTACACAGGATACAAACTATTCCTAATCCTCAGAGATAGATTTACAAGATGGCTGAATAACTTCCCTTAGAAGGCAGAAAAAGCACAGAAAGTAGTAAATATGTTCCTAAAGGAACTCATCCCCAGTTTATCTTACCAAGATCACTACAAAGTGAAAATGGTCCAGTTTTTAGAGCACGCATTACCCACAAGTAGCAAAAGCACTGGGGATACAGCCTACATTCCACAAGGAACCCTCCATCTTTCAGCAAAAAAGAAAGGGCTAACCATTCCTTATGAGGACTTGAGCTAAGCTTTGTCAGCCAATTCCAAAATCTGGTTATAATTACCACCTGTTGCCCCCAAGAGAGTTAGTCTGAAAGTTTATCTGATCCTACAACCACATGAGATTTATATGGCACACACTTTCTATTAGCAATATGGTCCTACACTCAGAAGGGAATAAGCATCAGTGGTACCTGATTCATGTGGGATGAGTTCAGACCACTATCCACATATGCAGAAATGCACACTGATGAAGCCCAGTAAAGTCCATAGAGCTATAGAAGAAAAGAAAGTCAAGAGACAAAGATTCTAGTTAAGACCTGGGAGGAGGTGGATCTATCAAAACAGTTACACCCTAGATGGAAGGAAGCTTACACAGTCATTTTAGCTACTATTAAGGCCATAAAGGTACTGGGCATACCAGATGGAGCCTTCTCTCCTGGATTAAAGCCCTCCCTCTGAATCCCAAAATACTCCAGGCTCACACACAATGTTCAAGAATTCATCTTACACCTAAGAACCTATGTAGGACCTCTGATTGCCATTCTGACAAAATAAGTCCTCAAAACCAGAGAAGTAGCTCATCATTATGAAGTTAATTTTGCTGATTCTCTGTGCTGCTTCACTTTCTGCTTAGGACAACATCTCCAAGTTCCAACAGTGACCACAAACTTTAATCTCTCCTCCTGGTGGCTATACACTTTTGAAACCTGACAGACAGTACTACTTACCACCTCTTTAAAAACCAAGTATAGGAAACTAACTCTTATACTTCCTCATCTTAAGTGAGCCAACATCCCAAATGAACCTAGAGAAAACAAATTTCTCTCAAAATTCTTATTCTCATGAAGCAATATCCATCCCTTCCCTCAATTTATGTCCCAGTTCAGCTCTTTGTGATTACTTACAGAGACCTTCTTGGATCCCACGTGGTATATAGGCATCACATTCTCCTTCAGGGAGTCCTGCTGCCTCTTTCTAAGGTACTGTAGTCCAATTCAAGAAATCCTCTTGCTCCATCTAGCACGTTTCTCCTCCAGTTCTTTGTTCTTGACCAAGAACCTGGAACTACAAATATTGAGAAAATCAACCCCACATCCACATGTTTCATGAGTAAAAGAAAAAAAAAAAAGAACTATAAGTAGAAAGGAGAAATAAGCTGAATGTGTTGGTCCAGACCTATAAACACAGCCCTTGGGTAGAGGCACAACAACTACAAGTTTGAGGCTATGCTGCACACCTTAACCAGGCTGGATCTCAAAATAAAATTTTTAAAGTAGCTAGGATATAGTTCTGTGGTTAGTGCAGTGCATGTCTTGTATGTGTAAGCCCCTGGGTGCAATACTTACTAGCGAGAAAAGAAAAAAAAAAAAAGAGAGAAGAAAAAAACAGAATAAAACATCAAAATCAACAGCAACACATTGGAAAACCTACAGCTACTAAATTAATTGATCAGAAATTAAATATTTTCTCACAAATTAGAAAATAAGAATACATGCCTTCACCAGTTCTTTTAAACATACCAGAATCCTTGCCAGATCAATTCAGCCAGAAATAGATGCAAAGGACATTGTTATTGAAAGGAGCAAGTATAATTATCTCTCTGTCCATAGAAGACAAACATTTATGCATATAAAACCTGAAGATTCCATGACAATAATCACCAGAATGAAAATTCTCGAAGGTGACAAAGCACAACCCACACACACATAAATTGTGCTTTACACATTAAAAGTAAAAATATAAAACAAAAAGCAAGAAAACAATTTCATCTACCTTCTCTAATAGAATAATATACTAGAGCCTACTTAATCAAGGAAATCAGGTTACAGACTTGTAACCTGAAACCTATGAAACCATGAAGCAACCTTACACAGACACCAAAGAGTGAAAGTCAGTAAATGATCAGGAGTTGGAACACTTAAATTTGTTAAGTAATCAATACTAAACAAAGCAACCCATGGACTCAATGCAATCCCTAACAAAAGACTAATGTCTTGTTGCAAAAATGTTAAATACTATCCTAAAACTGATATGGAATCTGAAAGGTAACAACTACCAAAACAGTGCTGAACAAGAACAAACCTGGAGGTCTAACACACCTTGATTTCAAAATGTCCTGCTGAAAAGCTAGTCATCAGAATAGTTTGAAAATGAAAGACAAGAATGTAGATGAATTAAACAGAGTACAAAATAGAAAACAAAGTCCTAACAAAAACTATCATATGGTTTCTGACAACACCATTCAATGGGAAATGAACACACTTTTCAACAAAGGCTGTTGAGAAAAATGGATACATACACAAACACACACACACAAACACAAAACTAACAATGAGACATATATAAATAAAGACAGCTGGTGTAACTCTTTAGGTCTGCAGTTCCATCAGAGAACAGGGCTCCACCTGATCCCACCCAGCTTAATCTTTGAAATCTGTATTTGTGAGCTTCATTTTTCTAATCCCCATAACCTCACACTGGAACTGGGAGTTAGGCATTGCTGTCGAAGAACTCATGTTAGTTTTCTAAATTCGTACTTTACAAGAATACCTAAAGGTGAAATTCATGATGGTTTATTCATATATGCACTAGGATTGTCTGATCAAAATAATTCCAGTATTACTGCCTTTCCTGTCTCAAGAAGTATTATTTTAAAGGTGGAATGCACATATGATAAGATATGATGTGTTCTGAATTACAATGGAAGTTCTGTCCAATTCTAGAACACAAATGGACCTCTACAATATTATGCTAAGTAAATGAATACATGTTATATGACTCTACTCATATGAGGTACATAGAGTAGTCAAATCATAGAACAAAGAGAATAGTGGCTTCCACACCCTTAAAAACAGGGAAAATTGAGACTTATTCTTTAACAAATGAGTGAATTTTGATTTCCAAAATGAAAAAGTTCTGTGGCTCTATCAGGGTATCAGAGGATGGCAAATAAATGCACTGAAAACCACTGACCTGCAGTCCTAAATAGTTCAGATAGTATAACTTTGCTATGTGGATTTGATCACATATGAATAATTTAATCACATTTTATTTCCAAATAAATGCTGAAAAAAATCTCCACTCGAAGATCAGAGCAAGAAGAAATGTTAAAGGACCATGCAAGCGGAAAGGAAAAATCATTAACTCAGTCATGCCAACAAAGTAAAGAATAATAATGAGCTTAGCTCTCTGGAAAAATTTAAAAGACAGTATCACTGGATTTTCAGCTTTTAACTCCTCTTCTAATGTGACTGAAGACACAATTATATGATAATTGTAGAGCTAGTGGTGTTGCTAGAACATGCACACTGTGAGCTCAGGGATGTACACACATGCACCACTAACACTGTCAGGATGTGGGGGTCCGGTGGGGAATGAACTTAGGGTTCTGGACTTTGTTGTGGCAGTAGGAAAAACACAGGAGAGGAATCAATAGGTGGATGAACATAAATATCTGTCTCAGGAACTGTTGCTGCATCTGTGAATATCCCAGTCATTTCCTTCCTGAGTCAGTTCCTCTGAACCATTCAGGAGAAGGGGCATCTTGGAGGAAAGCTCCCACCACCACTCCTGAGGGGTCATCTCTGATCTGCTTGCATCCACCAGCCCAGGATCCTAGAGGCCAGCACCACTCAAGCACAAGAGGCATGGCCACCCACCAGCACAACTACTGTCCTCACACGCACTGGACAAGAATCAGAAAGCAGAATCTCACTTCTGTCACACTCATTGACATCCAGTGAGCTCTAGCTGAGTTGAGCAACACACCAGATCAACAGAAAAAAGGGCACGTGCGAAGGGATTGCCATCACTGATGATCTCCTGGACCACATTCAGCACCCAACACACAGACACACACCACACACCCATACTTACTCATGCATGTACACGGGTCACAACCCCTTCCACTACAGATACCATAAACCACTCATATTTGAATATAGTATACAAACATCAGCTCACTGCCATCCCACCACACAGATGCACAAATTGACCCCATCCCTGCATTCCCTGAATACACACACAATACCTTTCCTTCAAAAGCATATACTCAATTCCTGTTCCCAAATACACATGCCAGTGGTTTCCCCACATACTCATGAACATGCAGCTGTGAACTATACTTTCCAAAATACATGCCTCTATATTCTTATGTGAAAAACACTCCCTGAAGTCATGTGCACAGGACACCTACAAACACTGAAAATACACACATTCACACACACACACACACACACACACACACACACAAACATGAACGGAGTCACACACAAACCTACTTGTAGTCAGAAGTCACACAGAATCCTAAATCCTCTGGAAAATCACACAGACATGATACTGTCAAAAGACATGCATACTTGATAAGCATTACTAATACTATTTCCTCCTCAACTTACACAAACAGAACTCAGAACTTCCCAAAGGCTTAACAGAACCAGATACACCCCAATTATAAAAATGGAACATCCACAACCCTGAAAAACATGGGAATAAACTACAACATACATGCATAAGCGTAACTATTAGCAGAAAGACTTGATGTGCAAATACTAACTCCCAAACACATAAAGACTCATAACCCTCTCCAAATGTACATAAGAAAGATGTCAACTACAATCCACTTGTCATCATTTCCCAGATACACACATAATCTACTTGTGGTCCCAGTGCAAAATACAACACTGCACTCTCTAAGCTCATACACTCACTAAGTCAAAAAGTATACACATGGACAAAAACTCTACCTTCAAGCACTCCTTTTACAAAAATACCTATAAATCCCACACCATGAACAATACACATACACTTTAACAAAACATCCTAACTTCTCTTCCCATATAAACATACCTCCTACCTTCCCTCAGGGGATGGACACACCATGCACCTACAGCTTGAAAATAAATACACGGACACCACATTTCTAAATAAGTTCGCAGTCATAGATTATACAAACTTGAGAATGCAACATGTCTAAATCTACACACACAAAGTACATCCACAGAAACAAAAGCACACACGGTCGCTCTCTCACTGTAATGGGTATGTAAAGGACTGCTCGTATGTCCTGATGTATACAACTGCACAGAAATATGTTGTGTCACAAGCATACACCCCACAGAACTCTGAAAATGCTCAATTGTATAAAATTCCTGTGATATACCTGATCATACACTCAGAATTCCCCATACCCAGATATAAAACACATACACCACAAAACCCAATTGAACCACCATCTGTAACCTTCATACAAACCTCATGATTATAATCACCTCCAAAGAAACACTCAAAACAGATACCCATATCCTCATATCCCAGAAAAATATAAACCAGCCAACATAACACAAAATGCATAACACACTCTATCAATAACTGAATATGCTCACAACATATCATATACTTAACATATGACATCAATATCCATTGTGAAACATATCATATATGATCACGTACATGTCACGAACATGCACATGCACTCAATGCCTCAGAATTTGAACATAAGGGCAGCAACAACACTCAGAGCTACATAGCATCACCAACTCCTCACACAGGATGTCCCTCTGTAACCCAAACACCTCAAAGCCAAATACAAACATACACAGCAGTCCACCCTGAAAATCTATCAACAGCATCTGTCCACATACACAGATTCCATACACACACCTCCTAGCATCCCAACATACCATATGAGCCATTCTCTCCACATCTCTGCACAAAAAATTCTATGTCCTAAATTCTGACCTAGAAACCATGTACATACATATAAATTTCAAGATCTGAAAGCACATAGCCAATAAATGGTTATACACAGTCCTAGATCTTCTCAAATGTATGAACACATGTTCCAAAAGTTCAGTGACATAAAACAAAAAAGTCATGGAACTGCCACTAACAAATTAAATACATGCATTGTCACAAAGGCACTCACCCAGCACAGATCAAGGAAATCACTCATATCCAATCATTACACACATGACAATCAAACATGGACACACAAGATTACTCATGGTGTCCTGCTCCATATCCTTTCCCTGATTCTTCATATGAAACACAAAAGACCACCAAGTCAGGGTCCTAAGGCACAAGACACACGTACACAACATCACATACATAGTCTGATGTTTGACACTTCCAGTCAGCAATTTGTTACTGGTTATTAGTCTTGTGGGCTCTGCAGATAGAAGTCGAGGGATGAAAATGCAGATTTCAGGCACACACCTTTGTGTTCAAAATATAAGAGAACATTAAAGTGCAAAGCAGAGAGCACACTCCCTCCTATGAAACTCAGTAAGTGCTCAATGTAGAGAAAACTCTTCAAATAGGAAGACAGCCCTCTGTGAAACCTCTTATGGACATGAAACTATCTGGGACAAAAGGGGGTACCTCTAGGGTAGGATCACCACAAATAGATCCATGTGACTATACATCTCAGCCTATGCAGATGTTGCTTAGCTGGGAGGACACAGCATTGTGCAATGTATGATCCCATGCTAGGCCTGGACTGCTCAATTTTAACTCCTACAGTCACATCTTCCCCAAATTCTGAATAATTTCAGACATCACAGTCTATGGTTAAGTGGCCCTATCACCTTTGAACTGTGGCAAGATAGCACATCTGGTGGACAGAGGATAGTAGAGGAAAACTGCTCTCCATATGGTGGCTGGGAAGCAAAGAGAAACCAAGAGAGAAAGGAACAGGTGTCCAAATACCCGTTCAGGGGCACATCCCCAATGACCTCATTTCCACCAACTGGGGCCCTCCTCCTAAAAGGTGCCACTACCCCCAGTGAGCCATCAGGTGGGAAACAATTGTTTAATATATAAACCTATGGGGGACACTAAAGAACCATACCATCAGGTTCTGCCCTTGTCCCCATAAACCCATATGGACATGGAGCATTCAGTATATCTCCAAGAGTCCCAATAGTCTCAATAGTTCCTAAATTGTTCAAAAGCCCTTCTCCAAAGCCACTTCTGACACTCAAGGAAATTCAGTGAAGCTGCACACTGATTAAGAAGGCTTATATTCTGCTCTTTTGTCCTTTTAATTCATGAGCAAGGTTTTCTTTTCTCCACACTCATCCCTCTCCTAATGACTAGCTAGAGAGTTAGTTAAAAACACTAACCTTTACATAGAGCACTCCCCCTTCCAGGGTCACAGGAAATGTCCAAATTAAAAGGAATTCACAGAGTTCTAGAGCAGAGAATCACTGGGATGAAAACCAGAAGCCCAAACCTTCAAAATGCAAGCTTCTAAAAAATCATATTATCTTAGATTCACAGGTCCCAGATGAATCAGTGACCACCGAACCCACATAAGACTCTCACAACCAGAAAAGGACATTTGTCCACACTGGTGAACTACCCTGCTGCCCACATACCCAAGACAGAGGGAACAATTCCACATAACATGCTATATAAATTTTCACTGGGCAGTGCAAGCAAGATGAAATCAGGAGCTAGACATTCATTCTTCTGACATGTCAGCATGTTACAACACAAAGCCTTTTCTTCTCCCAACACTCTGATTCTTCTTTGACTGTAATCTTCTGCCAATTGACAAGGAACTAAAACAAACTTCCAAGATACACTCGCAAAGGAGAAACACAAACAATCCAAAGGGAAGAACAGAAAACTTGCAAGTAGGAATCTAAACAAACACAGGAGGGCAAATATTAAGTCTTGTGTTCTATGTTTAGAAGTGGGGCACATGATGGAGCAGTATGGGTTCCAGAGAACTTGGGCATCCTCACCCCTCCAGCATCCTCTACTGTAGGACCACTCCATGCACCTGGCTGTGCTCACTGCCTGTGACTTCCTGTGGCAGGTGTTTCATGTTCCTGGCATTGCTACATTCCCGGAGTCTCCAATACAAAATTGGTCTCACTCTCACAGTTTAACAAATCGCACTTTCTGGGCCTACTGGATGGGGCTCTGACTGTGAAACATATTTTCCTGACAACTAGGTGTTCCTGCAAATATCAGTATGACCCTCCAGGGCCCCACAACTCTTACAGTATGCATGCCTGAGTCCAGTATCACAAGGACAATTCCATGGTCCTCTGTCAATGAGAGCAGTAGCCAGGCCAGCCTAGATCACGGCCTCTGTATGCCTGTGTGCTGTTAGTAAAACAGGGAATGGATCCTGAAGTTAGGATTCCTAGGCTACCCTGGTACCCTGACATTCTCATCTCAAACAAGTCTTGCCCACACGTATATATCAAGTGTATTAGTGCAAAGTATTTAGCTACATTTCATGGCATTTATCTCTTTACCAACCACACATGTCTTGACCCCTACAAAGCCCTTTTTTTCTGGGAAATTTCCAAATATTTCAAATCTTCCCATGTTGTTTTGTTCTCCTGACTCCTATTATAAATCTGGCTCAAACCAGCTATAAATATCCAGGCCACATCCTAAATGATATGCTGCCTTGAAATTTCCTTGATCAGATTAATTAGTCTGTGTTTTCAGGACCCTTTTCCTCACCTTGACATAGATCTGACAAACTCAGTAGAGGAGGAAAAGTGTATTTGGTTCATGTTCTCAGAGATCTCAGTCCAATGACTGCAAACTCCTTAGCTCTGGTACTGAGGTGAGTCAGAATATCATGGTGCAATGGTATGGAGCAGGAAAGCACATCAGGACATACTAATCACAAAGTGGGAAGGGGGGAGAATTAAGGATACAATACTCTGCTCACAGAACAAACTATGAAACCCCAACAGATGCCCCCACTGACTGACTTCCTCCAGGCACACATACCTGCCTGCATTTACAACCCAGTAAATGGGTATCAATGCACTAATACACTCATTAGGTGAAAACTTTCAAAACCCAATCATTTCACCTCTAAAGGTTTTTGCACCCTCTTATACATCAGATTTTGGGGGAAACTCACATCAAAGCATAACGATCTTTACACTTTAAATTAGTGTTCCACCAATTCTATACATATGGAGAATGCACACAAAATGTAGAGCAATACATGCTAGAAGTCACATGAGTGGCCTCTAATCCAGTTCCTAATAAGGTACTTATGAATCTCAAAACCTCATGAAAACAGCCTCTACTCTCTGCATGACTCCCCACATTCTGGGGTCTGATTTCACATCAGCATCACCCACAACACTCTCTTTTACCATTCATGGTTTTCTCTAGCCTGCTGCTCCAAGCTCTTCAAACCACTCCTGCAAAATCAACTCCAAAGCCTTCTGAACCACATGATCAGGTACAGTCACAGCAATGTGCACACTCTTGGAACCAATTTTCTGGGATAGTCAGCTGTCTGTCACAATACAAAAATCTCTGAGGTCAATACTTTGAATGGAGGAAGGATTAATTTGGGATCATTATTTAGAGGTCACAGTCCATGATTGCTTGGTCCTCTTGCTCTTAGGCCTGTTTCTAGGCAATACATCTTGCTGGAGGAAAATTGCTCACCTCAAGGTAGACAGTAAACAAGAGAATGAGAAGGATAGGGAGGGGGCAGGAAAAGGAAAATGTCCTAATATCCCATTCCCCATTGATATGATTTCCTTCAACTATATCCCACTTCCTAAAAGGTTCCACTGCCTCTCAATACCACCATCCACTGAAGACCAAAGAATCCGGCACAGAAAACTACAGGTGGGCTATAGGGAAGGAGGAGGCATTGTACGGTCTCCTGGAGGCCACCCTGATCACACAGTCTACTGAAAGGTCACCTGCTCAATGGAAATGGAGCAAATGAGAAGGCTGATATATCCTATCAGAAAAGCATGAAGCAGAGTGTGCTTCCCACTGATATAGAATCCTGGTACTTCAAGAAAGAATGGAGAACATCTCAAAACATGACCCAGTGGAACATGTCTCCCAAACAGAAAGTAAAATATGAACAGAATTTGGGGGACCCTTGGATGTACTGACTAGCCCTGAAGCTTCAGGATTCCACAGGGAAGGGTTGCCCGATATCCAGGATCAAACACCACCCAGGGCACATCGTGTACTGGGGTAGAGGTTCTGTAGGATTTCAGTTGCCTCACACTGTGGAGACTGGTGTCTTCATCCACTAGCTTAGCCTCAGAGGAGCCAACTGCATTCTTGGCTGCCCAGCGATTCTCAGGGCATTGGCATATGACAGATATCCTCCCATCACACCTCCTGCCCAGGAAACCACACGGTTTTATGCCTGCTGACCACGACAAGCAAGAAACCTAATAAAAATTTCTGTTTTGTCCACCAAGTCCCACACAAGTGCTGAAGAGGAATCCATATGCCTATGGAATGACCATGGCTGAATCTATCTATCCCCATGAGAAAAAACCACAAATCAACATTTATGAGGCTTTTGACCCCTCAAGAATGAACCAAATGAGTTAGAAGCAGTGGATCAGAATGTCCACAGTCAATGCAAACACACAAGGATTCCTGATGCCCCACCCACATACACATAGAGTCACCAACATATGAACTCATTGTTGCCTGAACATGTTTTCTTCACACACATGACTCGTCATACATCCTGAAAACACACACACACACACACACACACACACACACATGAGATATGCTAGTAAATGTTTAATATGATGTCACTCAGCGGGACATAAAAAAGTCTTAATATTCAGTTTACAAGGTGTATTTAGACAACCAAGACTAATTTCAACTTAACAACCAGATACCACGATATACAAACACAAAAACGGATGAGCCCCATCACTTACCACAACTAGTTCCTGCCACAACAGCATACAAAGTATTTGTGCAAGAAATTTGACTGTCCCTGGAATATGAACTTCAACTTCAACCCCAAATACACAAAGAAAATCACAGCACTATCTCCAGCAATAAATACACCTGACCATAAGTGCAACTCCTAATCTGCTCCGTGAACACATATAATACTTGCTACTATATCAACTTTTACAGAAAATACCATATTCATCCTAAACATTCACATGTGTCATTCCTACAAAACAACAAAAAAATACACCATGAGATGGAAACATGTCTATACAACAAACACACTGCCCCCATACACACCATGAATACCCTACAGGCACACATTCTAGGAAACCAACAAGTATACAAACATTTGTCTCATGCACTACCCAAATAGACACACATGAAGTCCCACACTTCTCAAATACATTTCTCCACAACACCTCCATGCACAATGTACACAGCCTAGTTCCAAGCATACAATAAACCTCACACATCTGTCAGAGCACACACCCCATGAATTCAAGAACACTCTCAGCCACCAAAAACCTCTACTTTTCAAACACATGAGACTGAACACAAATACCAGGAACACTCAGGCAACACCACACAAATCTCCAAGGATTACATTCTACCATACACACAACTGCTGAGCATTCTGTATATGCATAGACTCTAAATATACACATCCATGATCCCATGAACATTCACCTAAACACTCATGTGCATACACAGAAAACAAACATTCATCTCGCATGCATGAGGCACAGTTCAATACCACTACATACAGAAAACCAAACATGCACAAATCTTTATACACTGACCAATATATACACAGTTTCCACACAGGAACAGGGAAACAGACACATGAATATTCCCAAAACTTCTCATAGAGATTCCCTAAAACACTGTATAGTATTCTACATCCCCAGAAAGCAACTTGCCAACCATACCACTCAAAATGTCTATATATGCCTAAAAACATCACAACATTCGTCAAACAAATATACTTTGAATATTCCCATCATCCTCATTCCCAATGAAAAAATTTATAGAATGCAAACACTTAGTGATAAATCCACAAACCAATGTGCATGCCCAACACACAGGAACATCTGCAGCACATTACATAAAATACACATAAAACCACTTACAAATCCCATATTATCACTGGCTGCAAGAATGCACTTCTTCTCCACTCGAATACTAAGAAATCACTCTGTCGCGCATCTATAAACATAATTCCCACACTCCCCTGTGTAAATGCCTCACCTCTCCATCCCATACATTCGTCCCTACTTCCCAGTTATATACAAATAAGTTTCTACTCAATACACACATAACCACAGAAAATACACTACAAAACTGCCATGTCCCTTAAGTACATATACACTTGCAAATTCTTCCTTCTCACTACTATTGCTCATTCATGTAACAAACACTGACACAAACAAATGAGCACCTCTGGGCTGTGCTAGTTAATTCAATCTCCATATATGCGTACCTCCCCACAAGCATCACATCCCTACACGATTAACCAGCACACACAAATACATAAATATTCCCAAATAGGTAGTACCTTATACTTCCATCATACACAAGAACACAAACTGCCAAAACAAGAAATAACTCCCCATCAAAGATGCAGAATCCTACTAACTGCACACCACAATCACATATCTTTATCCTACTCCTACAAAAAAGTACTCACAGACACTCAACTACATATACATGAATTGGAATACAAAAAATAAAAACAAACCCACATAACCAAACACCATGTCCTGAATGCAAAAATACTCCTATATGTCCCAATTATGTCAACCACTTTGCAAACCCAGAGAAATATACCCAAACGTGATCCTTAACCCTGCACATATGCACAAGAAGACATTTAATTCCAAAATCACCATCCTGCATGCACACATACTAGTCTTCAGGAGCAAAATTACCAAACAAAAACCACAGGTGAAATATTACAAAATCCAAATTACAAACACTCAACTCTCTGAGTTTATCTTCCTACCCTTCAAATACACCCAACCCTTTAAAGTCTCAGAAAATCAGTCACATCTCACCCTTAGTCTCAAATTACAACCACTCACCACCTCCCACAATTCTGAATACACAGCAGATTATCATCAGTCATTGAAAACTAAACAAACCCCAAACTCTGAAGGCATGTCAACACATGAGGGGCACCACCACCCCACAAAAGGAACAGGGACAACCCCTCATGCCCTCTGAATTCCTACCATCCCTACAAGGACAAGCACACCATCTCATTTTCTCTTACAAATTGATCATCGTGCCCTTCAAAATGAAAGGAAAACTTTCTACACCCAGAACACCAACAAGGGCCTCCCAGTAAACCACCAATACACACCAGAGCATGCGATCCATTTCCCGTGTGCGATCCATGAACCCCACACAATTTAATAACCAAATCTCAATCTCTTTATTGCAGAACGACTGTAGGGCAGACGCTTCTCATCCGGTCATCGAGTCCATTTTCCACAATCTTCCGCCACAGCCAACCTGCGACTGCACGTCCACCCGGATGCGACCACAGCAGAAGGGCCAGAGCGGCTTGGTCGTCCCTTTTGCAAAGTCGCCAGCGCCACCAGACAGGAGTGTCCTTCTGCTTAAGGACGCAGAGGCCGCCGACATCTGCAACACGCACCGTCTCCCGGGACAAGAAGAGGCCGTCCCAACTCCATGGACCTCGACACCAGCCACCTACCTGCAGACTGGACACCGCTGCTCGCTCCCCGAGGAGGCTTCGCTCAGCCCCGCGGCCATGGTCTGCCAGGGACGCTGACCCAGAGGCTCCGCGCTCGCACCGCCCTGGCAAGTGACCCATCGCGTCCAGCAGAGGAGGCACCGGGGTCGCGCAGGGCATGGTCTGGGAGCCGTCCACGTCTAGGTGAGTACGGGCCACCAGGCGGCGCCAGCGCGGACACACGACTAGGAGGCCCGCTGTCCCTACTGAAGACCTGCGCACGACTAACCGGGAAGGGAGAGGCAGGAGGGTCCAGTACCTCTGGGCTGGGAACCGACTCTGGACGCCACCATGGGAGCCAAGTCGGCCGTTGGGGAACCGCCATCCGCGCTCGCGCTATGGGTCGCACTGCTGGAGCCACAACCGATGCTGGACCCTTGGATCAGGGCCAGAGAGCGCCAACAGCACCTCAGGCCCAGCGCGTGCGCATGCGGGAGGGCGGTGGCGGGAAGCACAGAGCGCCTGCAGGACGGGTTGGAAGTGCCTGAGTCTGGGAGGTGTCGCCTGCAAGGCGGCTCCTCCTTTGGTAGCCTTGGCTGCTCCTTCTTCTAGGGAGTGCACCTGAAATGACTGCCATGATGTTCAATGACACACCTGCCAAGCCTGCACTGGAGACCACCTGGCTACAGCCTTGCAAGTTCTATACCCTGAAGCACGGGCTCCTCATTTTGGATGCAGTTTTGATTCTATTTGCACTATGTCAGTTTGATTCTTGCTCACTCGTCCAAACGTTAGCGTTTGCTTTCCTCCTACTCCATCTGTAGGTTCCATTAAAGAACAGTTTTGGCAAAAATTTTAGGTCTTGGTAACACTCTTAAAACCCCCATTCCTTGATTTTGCCTTCCCCATTTACTATACTCAGCATATTATTACTTACGGAGAGCCCTCCTGACACAGATTGATGCTCAAATGTTCTCTTTGAAGGTTTTTCCTATATGTTCAATAAACACTTGGCAATGTCAGCCAATTTCAGCAGTCAGCAGATTCATCCTTTCCTTTTCTCCTACATACCATACTTTTAGCTGGAACTTTCTCAAATGCGAGCTGTGGATTCACTTGACCTTGTATGCTTAAAAAAAAAAAAAAAAAACTCCCTTCATGCTATTTCTGGAAATTTTGAGTTTAATTAGCATCACTTCTTTCCAAAGTTTAATGTGGAAGACATGTCACATGTGACACTGCAAGGGCCTGCTGCTGCGCAGAACTAAAGGCTGTATGGCAGGCACACAGGTCTTTAGCATTCCTCCAATGTTCCTGATTAGGTCTGCATCAATGTTCAGATGATTTTTTTTCCCCTCAGCAATCACTCTTAGTTCAGTGCTTCACAACAGCAAGGTCAGATGGCAGAACAGAAGAACATTCCAATGCTTCTTCCGTGGCCAGCTACCACAAATTGAATTTGGTTGGATTATATGTGTATCTACAGTCTAGCCTTTTGAAGAAGTGCAATACTGATTGCATGGGTTCAGGGGTGAAGCGCAGTGACAAAGCAATGACTAAGAGTATGCAACAGACCGTAAGACAGTCTCCACCTAGAAAATACAGCTTGCTTTGAAATCTGCTCTCCATTATTCATTAGAGTAAATGAATATTTCTTAAAAAATTGATTGTGGAAGGAGAAGACAGTTTCTCCACATTGCACATTTTATATCACTGGTTCAAAAAAAGAAAAACCCAGGAGCCCTAATATTAATGACATGAATGTGGAAAATAGATGACAAGTGAAGGAAGAATAAAAGAAACTTGTTTTCACTGCTTCAGTATCATGGTTTGTCCTACTATTCCTCTGAAAAGAATGATAATAAGGTGTTGGTTATTTCATGAACACAGAAGTGTGTGTTCTGCAGATGTGATGGGATGAAAAAACACTATATCCAGAAAATGCAAGCCACACTCTAGAGTTTGGAGTATTGGCGGTTTCTACCCATGACTGTGTCTGACAAGAGCCCCAGTTCACTGGGTCTGCCCAGCAGGGGAAGAAAAGATGCTTATTGAGGCACTGAAATAGAGGAGCACCTCTCAAACCACTCTCCAATGGATTTTAGAAACTATCTCAAAATGACCCAGAGGCACACACCACGTGTCACCACAGGATGCCTTCAAGGGAACATGAAGTTCCTCCCTACTTGCCGGAGCTCTTCATGGAATGTCTGCCCACCCAGGCCTGATGCCCTCCACCCCTCCCCACTACAGAATGTCTAGACCCAGCATTCCACTGGGGTTTACATTCAAACTTTGCCCAGCATTTCTGTTGGACCCTGAGCATCTTCTACAGTCAGATCACTCTCTAGGTCCAGTAGAGACGATTCCCACTTGGAGACTGCGAGACTCTGTGTCCAGTGTCCTGACCATTAGAAAGTGGTGAGTTGGGAGGTTCAGTGGTTTGTTTTCTGAATACCAGTCACCCTGTAAATCCTTGGGAATTTGAATGGAGTACTTCCTCTCTCGTCAACTGATGAAGCAGAAGTAGACGAAGGAGACAGCCTTTGACAAGGCACTTGACATGACTCAGAAAGCCCAGGAAGACTGACAGTGCTCATGGGGAGGAGGGCTCCTAAGACATTCATCAACACAACTCAGGGGAAGTACACTGGATGAGTTGAAAAAAAGAGAGGTCAAGGGATTGATTTCTTCTAGATTGGACACAGGTCACTGCGTGGTTGTTAGGCAGAGATAGTGTCATAGTGGTGGTCAGTAAGGACTCCCTGGAGGGGAGAGGCTGAGCCTGTGTCTATTCTTCAGACACCTGGAAGCTGCCTGGAATATTCTGAAGGGATTGACATGAGGCTCTCAGATCATAAATAGGAAGTGGAGAGAAATGTTCTCAGCTAGTAAACTGCCTAGTGCGGTTCCTGCTGACCACATCCGCAGTGTGATACACTCTGGGTGAGGCTGCAGGGCACGCCAACTGCCACAGCCCAGGGTCCCTCACCCACTTCCTACCCAGGAAACTTCTTCAGTTCAGAGAGCAGGTGTCCTTGACTCCTGAAGGGCAGGGAACCAGGGAAACTCAACCAACAGAGATTCGGACCTAGGAGGTCTTCTGACTTGTTATCACTTTCATGGAAAGAGGTATTTCAGAGCATCTTGGTGTGAAGCTCTCTCTGCTGTAGCCTCAGTCCTTTTTATTTCTATGTCAGCATGAAGACTTTTCTCATCTTCCTTCTTTAGTACTCCATGAAAGGTGAACACACGGAGAGTGCGTTTCCTTTGGTTCAATCAGTTTTGAGGACAACTGGGTTCTTTTCAAGACAAAAAGAACAGCACACAGGACGGGGCCCCACTCTTGTTCTCATATGAAGTTAGGCAGGTGTCCTGATTAATATATGCAAGTGGTAAAGTGTTCTTGATCTTGAATACCTTGACTGCATGACATTCTGGGGAACAAGAATGTGCTCCAGACAACCCTGCCACACCTAGCAGCAGGTGCAGGCCTGGTTCTCTGTAATACTTTCCTATGTTTCAAACAAACAAAGGACCTGAGAATGGCTCAAAATCACAGGCCCAATAACAATGTGACCAGGGGCCTTAAAAATCTCTGAAAGTTGCATCACTCACCCTTCTATCTCCTTCAGTAAATCTCAGCAGCCATTGCTGGACATGCCAGGAGAGGATCTCAGGGAACACAATGTCTATTACACAGACCTCTTCCCGAGGAATAGATCTCCCTATGTTATGGCAGAAACCAGTGAATGCTGGGGACAGGGCAGGCCAGTTTCTGTCCTCCCATTCGGCACTGCTGTGGGAAGTGCTGGGAGAAGTACCCATATGCTGGGAAGAATTTGCTCCTGCGTGAACTTGAGGGCTCCTCAGCCTCTAGCCAGGGAGAGAGTTTATTCAGGTGATATTTGTTTGTGAGAGACTAGGAAAGAAGTGGAGGAGTATGCAAGCAGAGTCAGCAAAAGGAAGACTAAGGAGGTGATGGGTCAATAATCTTTGGAAATTGCCACCTGCAACATGACCCTGGGATGCTTGCTGGAACTGTCCTGGTTTAGGTCCCTTTCCAGTTGACGAGCATGCAGAGGGGCATGGTGCCACTGAGCACAGTCAAACTGAACCATTTCTAGGGATAGCCCCAGGAGGGCAACAGATTGTCTGCAAAGGATGTGCCAGGGTCCTCTCAGAAGCAGGGAATTCTGAGGGGTCACAGACCACAGTATTCATGGAATTCTGGTGAACTGGGAACGAGTTTTCTCTGGGTGTAACTACGACTAAGGAAACACAATGAAATCCACTCAGGGATGTTTGCAAAGTGCAAATATCTTTGCACAGAGGGTCCTGAGCTGTTGTGATTTTTTCATCACATTTTGACTGACTAAAGAGCTGGGGGCCTCAATCCTGCTGACATTTCCCCCTCCTCCTCTCTCCCTTTTCATTCCCTCCACAGAATCTGCATCAGAGACCAGGCATGAACTTCAATCCAGGTGCCTTCATGAATCCATTCAGAGGCCTGACCTTTCTTCCTGCTGCCCCTGTGCCAACACACCAGCCATTCTGGAAGCTGCCTATGGCACCACAGGTGGCTGCACCCATCTCCCAGGGTAACCCTCTGGTGCTGTCTGCTTACCCTGGACAACCATATGTGGCTGGGCTGTTCGGCTTTGGACAACATGGGCCAGAACGGAGGCCAATAGAGCTGCCTCGTATTCAGAACATTGCCCACACTCAGGGACCCCTCAACTGGAGGGCTCCAGGGGCCTTCTGCCGGGGTATGGAGAATCCTGCTCCATTCCTCCCGGCGACTGCCCTGAGGACCACCATGCCTGTCTCAGCCAATGGGGGTATCCAGAACTAAGGGGGCCCCTGTTACCTGGGCCGTCCGCCTCCAGCACCACGACCATTTGCCCAGGTGGCCCCAATCATGTTCCCAATGAATGCCCAACAATGGCCAGGTAGAGTGTATGGGGAGGGCGCACTGCCCACCCTCCAGGCTGCAGTGCCACCAGATGACTCCAACGAACCTCAGAGCATCTACAAAAACTTCCAGCGCTGGCAGCGCTTCAAGACCCTGGTCTGCAGGCACCTTCCTCAGACTCCAAATGTGGAAGAACTCTCCTGCTTCCTCGTGTGAGTGTTCTCTCCAGGGTTGTGGAACGCTTTCTGGAGTTCTGAGGGAAAAAAGAGTGAGGATGGAAAAGAAACCTGAGATGTAGGGTACCTGGAAGGAAGGTCCTGAGGGTGGGGGAACAGGCTGAGACACACATTGCCAGCAGTATTCATCTCACACCAGGAAATGAAACATGCCATGACTCAGTTGCCCATCACGACCCTATGAGTGCAGGTAATCTTTGTTTCCAAAGATCATCACCTTCACACGGAGGACTCAAGGCCAGAGCAGGTTCCTTGCATAACGTTGGCCAGGATTCAGAGATGGCTATCTGATTCCATATGATGGTCCCTCCACCAGGAATTTCACCTTCCAGCATAGACCTGGTTTTCCCAGCCCAGAGGACATTACTAGCAGAAGTGGGGTTAGGAGTGCTGGCCCCAAAATGGAACTCTACAGATACCCACACACATTGTACCAAACTCCTGATCAGGACCCTATGATCATGCAGCACTCATGGGGAAGATCACACTCTTTGGATTCAGGATGGGGATGTTCACCTAGCCCACTTTGTAAGCTTGCTCCCTGGCCATTCTGGCCACTGTCTCAGTCAGCTGGGGCTGCCATCCAGGGTAGCATAGAGCAGGGGGATGAAAGCACAGGCATGTATTTCTCAGAGTCGGCAGCCAGGAGGCCCAGATAAAGGGTGCCTGACCCCAAGTGCCATGAGGGCTCTCTCTTCCGCTTGCTTGAAAAGGCTGATGACTCACCAGTGTCCTCACATGACTGAGGTCACTACAGAGTGTCTTCCTTCTCCTAGAAGACAACTAATGCCCTCATGAATTTCCTCCAAAACACTAAAGCCAATCTCCATTTGCCCATCACATTGCGGGTTAGGATTTCAACAAGTGAAATTTGGAAGATAAAAAACATTCACCACCATATCCCATGCCACTAAGGAATCCAAGTAAAACCATACAGGCTAAGCAGACCTTGATGTTAATGTCTGGTAGGGAGTATAGAGTCCCAGGGCCCCAGTGACAGTACTTTTGAGTTGAGCAGGATGGGGCAGATATAACAAAGGTAGGAGGCGTGTTGGGCCAGGAAAACTGAGAATGGAGGGTGACCTTGTGGATTCTAACTGATCCTGATGAATTCCAGCCCAGTGCTTCGGTCCCTGTCCCAACAGGAGCCCACAATAACCATGGAGGAGGGGCTGCAGAAGGGTTTGCAGGAATGGCAGCGCACGAGCAACTTTGATCGAATGATCTTCTATGGGACCGTGGAAAAGTGAGCCAGGCTTTGGGGCCCAGAACCTACGGGTGGGAGATCATGGATTACACAGCAGGGTCTTGTAGGGCCTGTTACCTTCCTGTGCGCTCAGAGGCAACTAGCTCTCCAAGCAGCACCTCCTAGCGGGACCTCCAGGCATTCTCTCTTCAACTGTACAGAACTCCAGTCTCAAGTTTCCCGACTCCAACTCTGCCTTGGGGCTTCAGGGTCAGAATGGGGAGGGGTAACTTGTCCAGCCACGTCAACTCCTTCTGCTTTGTTGGCTCTGCAGAGGGGAAAGTTTCACTAGCCTCACACAGGCCATTGCCTGGGACCTGGCACCTTGTTACAGACTGGGGAGATGAGGTGTCATGAAAGTGGACACTACTACTTCAACCTGATGTTCTAGTAGAGGGAGGCAGTGGGGAGAGCAAGCTCAGGGGAATCCAGTACCTCAGAATCCCTGAGGAAACATCTCCAGTCCCTATTCACTTTGCCCTAATTCCTGCTGTTGTAACAAGTGAAAAGAAAAAGAAACAGCTCTCACTGGAAGCAACCCAAGGTTCTGCTTAGCTTCCACTTTCACGTGAGCTCTCCTCTGCCTTTGTCTCCCAGGTGATCCTTCCAGGGCTCACAGTCCCAAGCTCAGTATCCCTGGATTGGTCCAGGAACCCTGGTGTTCCCTGATAGAAATAAAATCCCTGACCAGCTCTAGCATTTATCTGATCTGTGTTGTTCCTGGTAGGGACAGGAGAGAGCGGAAACAAGGATCACCTATGGGCCCTGCCTGCGTCCCCCATATCTATTTCCCTTCAGGGGCTAGTTGAGGTAGTGTTTCCCAGAACTGTGGTTCTCCCTTTGAAGCAGCTATCTCCAGGGACTGCCCCAGCTCACTCCAGCACACAGCTCCAAGTCTCCGACACCAGTACCTGCCTGGTATGGGGTAGCACCTGACTGGTATGCCTGAACTGCTTCTCAGTTCAGCCTGTGCCTCCCTCACCCAAACCCTACCAAGGTTCATAGAATTTGAGGCTGCAGAAGAGTTGGAGGATCCAAGGATGCAGCTGTCCTGGGTCTTCCACTCCCGACTTCCTCCTGTACCTCAGAGGCTGGATGGTCCAAAGACCCCGGTCCCTAAGGCTGTCCAACAGTCAGCTAGGGTTCCCTTATGCCCACAGAAACCCATGACAATATCCAAAGGGTACCAAGGATGAGGCAGGTTGTTGTCCTAAATAGAATGTTTCCTTCACTACCAAGGATGTGTGCTTGCATGCAAAACAACCCCAAAGCACCTGATGTCCGTCACCCTTTGTTCTGAACTGCATATTGACTGGGCCTGTACAGATTTCCTTTCTCTCCTTGCACACCCAAAGAACCAACACACCATTTTCCCAGAACGTGTGTACTGGGTCGGCAGAGTGTGTGGAGTATCAGTGATTCCAAATGTCTTCACAAGTGGCTATGCTAGATATTTTACCTAGTGCACCGTCACCTCCCTTGGGTACTCAGGTTAGGTTGTCCTGGTGCATGGCAGGTCAGGTTAGGTCGCTGAATCCTGCCTCCTACCAAATGTTTCGGATAAACATGGACCCCCCCATCCAAGCAATATTCTGGTCCTCCCTGTCCTAGCGTGCACCTCCAGAAAGAACAGCCTTAAGGCACGGCCTGCTCGCTCATTAGCAGCCAAAGCTAAGGTGCCATAGACCAAGGTGTCTGAGACCAAGGCACGTGAAACCAAGGCACGTGCTATCAAGGCACACAAGACCAAGGCACCCAAGGAGATCCCACCTGAAGCCATCCAAGAGTACCTGAACATCATGGATGAGCTGGTGGGGCCTACCAACTTTACCACCTGGGAGTCCTCCAGCTTGTTCATAGGAGAGCTTGCTGCAAACTTAGGAGAAGAAGAACTGGAGCAACAGCCAATAGACGATGACTTATACCCAGACCCAAGTCTTCCAAACTACGTTGATGAAGACTTCATCAAGAAGGTGAGCTGAGCCTACAATCATGGTGTCTACAAGGTTTCAGGACCCATAAGATAGAGCTTCATACCTTAGGTTATCAGCATTATGTGTATGTGTCTGTGTATGTGCATGCCCGTGTGCAGGTATTGAGAATATGTGCAGCTGGCAGTTGGGATTTAACAACCCCATGGTGTGGACCAGGATAGGGTCATCATTGCTATCTCTTTCTCGTAGAAGTCTTCCTGACTTAGGGCCATTTCCTCCCAAGGTCACTCACGCTCTTTTCCTTCTCCCAGGTGGAGACCATGATTCACCCCCGCTTCCTGGAAGAATTACTTTCCTCCAAACCAGATATAAATATCTTGGCCCTAACGAAAGAGCTGGAGCAGGAGGAAGGACTCACCTCTGGACAGGTAGACAGGGGTAGGAGGGTGTCCCAGCAGACCAGGGTCTGTAGGTACACTGGTTGTATGACAGGTAGGGACACCAGGAACACAGGGGCTTGGTCGGAGACAAAAGACAGACACAGAGAACGCAGCACCATGTAGAACGATGGAGGTCAAGACACCATGTTTGCAGGGGTTTGGGGACACACACCAAGTGGATAAGGCAGAAAGAGATACCTCATAGACTGGGAGACAAAGGGAGTGGCCACAAGTGGACAGGGGTGCAGGGGACAGCAGGCAGATGAGGTATGTACAGGACTCTGTTCACATGGCTCACAGAATCCTTGTCTATCCCCATCCTCCCTGTGATACAAGATTCCGGAGTGTGACTGCTCTAGGACATAGGATATAGGAGGGACAAGAGGAAAGAGACAGGAGAGTCAGGGACAGACTCGGGAGAGCAAGTTGAAAGGAAGCCCATGAGCATGGCCAGCAGAGCCTGTCTGTCTCTGAGTCTAAGATGGGTGACAGCTCCAGCTCCCATCTTCCATTGAAATATAAATATTCCTGTCCTCTGTGGTCCTTGTCATACAAAAAGAGTAAGCCAGTGCCCATATCTTCAGCTTGTGAGGAAGCACCTCTTCAGGTGCCGCTAGATCATGGTATATTCCAACAGGACTCAAGAGCTTCCAAGGCAGCTGCCATCGAAAATGACGAGAAACGTGACCATCACGCTGATCATGATCATCAGCGTGGAGAACGGGAACCCACAGGTGGCTTCCTAGGACTTGAAGAAGTGCAGGGCCACAGAGCCCGAGTTGTTAGGTCCAAAGGACACTGCTATTCTCCCAAATGGTCATGGGTCTTCTTCACTGGGGGCCATCACGTCCAACCTTCCTCCACAAAACCAAAGATCCTCCTCTGTAAACATGGGGAACAAATGTGGAGTGGGTCCCAGAAGAGCTGCTACTTCTGGGGGGCCACGTGGGACAGCCAATGGCTGCAGTGTGGATGATGACCTCCAAAGTCTGGATTTCCTCCTAGTCTCCAAGCATCATCTGCTGCCCTGGGGACTGTCACAGAGCCAGGGCCCTCACGTGGAAACCCTCTGCTCAGGAGAGCAAGCAGTCCAGGCCCCACTTCCCCAGAGAGGAGGCCTCAGTCACCACCCACCTCCAGCTGCCATGTCCAAGAAGCGAGCTCTCACAGAATGCTCCTACAGTGTGGAGAAGATGTCCTGCTCGGGGCCTCCCCTCCAGGTCACTGGAGGACAACATCTGGATCTGGAGGTGGTTCAAACATGCCAGCCTCAGGAGAGGAAGTTCAACGCATCAGGCAACCAACAGAAGAAGAAGAGGACCTGAGGACAGGACTGTTGCTGGGTGGCCTCCGGGGTGGCTGTCCCTCAGGCAAGATCTCACCCTGGTTTCATACTGCACCCCAAGAGCCAAAGGTTCCTCCTCTCACAGGACAGTTCCTGCTGGATCTCAGGGAATTGAAGGGAATGGGAGGGTATAGGGAATGTATAAATGGGGCAGGGACGGGGCAGAGGGAGGGTACTGAGAGGTGAGTTATTGGAATGTTCAAGCCTGGGTGGGAATATGTACCTCACTGGCCTGTGTCAATGGGAATAAATGCAGTTTCATAGGAAAAATCTCCTCCGGCTGCCGCCTTCTGCCATGGTGTCTGTGCAACTTCATGCAGTGAGAACTAAAAGGAAGAGGTAATTGGAGATGTCAGGACCCAGGGTGCATGGGTGTCCTTTTACTGGGTTTTGCCTCCAGATTTAGGCTGGCCCTTCCACTCTTCCTGGAATACAATAGAAAAACTCCCAGGACCCCACTCACCACCCCTTGAAAAGATCTCTCAGTTTAATGGATCTTCTCTGCATCCCTTAATCAACTCTGTCCCTTCAAAAATCTGTTACCAATCATCTGAGGGCCTGGTATGAAGAGGAATCACAAAGGGGCAAAGTGCATCTCCCTTGGTACTTGCAGCTCTGAGCTTTGAGGACTGAATGATCGCTCTCAGATCTTAGTGTTACTAGGCCTGAGATTAAATGTTAGCGACCCTCAGCCCCTCGTGGGAGCAGCTCTGCAGTTGCCTTCCTGGGACCAGTAGCCAGCAACTTCCAACAGTTCCCTAGAACTCATCTGACAGCCAGACCTAACAGCTCCTGTAGCTTTCCAAAGCTCTGGGTCCCTCTCTGTGCTCACCGTACTCAGAGTACCTGCTCAGTTTGCTAGATTTCAGTGCAATCAACTTGACCTGCTCTACTTGATATGAAAGTCATGCATATACAAACTATAACCATTGATAAGACTCACACTGCACTAGAATGGGAAGTGGGACAAGGGCTCTTTGCAAGATATAGGGAAGGAACATTATTTGAATTAAAAGGATGGGCTCTAGTATGCACAGTGTCCTTCAGATACCTGCAGTATTTCTGCTTAGGCATGGTTAGGAGAGGGGCTCCTCACACTCCAGACTGGGGACCACTGAAGGGCCCCAAAGGGGTGGAGCCATCTAGAGCCACTGCAGAGGGCAGTCATCTCTGGAGCACTTGCCATGGATGTAAAGACTCATTATGACCATGAGGTGTTTGTAGTCACCATGGCCATCACAATCAGGGGCACCATTTTTTATTAAGTACATGTTGAGAACTTTGGGTACCCCTGTGTTAATTGCATGGAGATTTGATTTTCAGCTTTCAGCCCCCTGTGTCATTAATCAGGTTTCTAGAAGTAAGCTTCAAGACACTATTTTTTTAGACAGCTTCTTTCTCCTCCCGTGAATGATCCTGGACAGGGAGGACAGACCAAACCCCAACATCCCCAAGGGCTTCCTGAGTAGGTAGCCTGAGGAGAAGACAAGGCCTAGCTTCCAGGAGGAGACACAACAGAGTAGGGAATCATCAAATGATACCACCAGCAAGACCTACTCACCCTATTAAAGAAATGCTATGCTTTCTGACAGTGACCCCATGGACAGGCTCCTTGTAGATGCCCTTTGTTAGCTACACCTTTAATGAAACTCAGTTGAAGAAGGTTCTCTTGGTCTCTGTGCACTAGGAAGGATTGATCAGTTTCCTATTTCCTGCGATCGTGGCCAGGTTGTGCCATGCTAGCCAAGCATAGGAGGCATGGCTTCCTCACATCTTACTATATTTGCTTCAGGTCAGTACAAAAACACTTTAGACATTCACATAACACACACCACCCATCAAATATTAGAATTCTAAGGTTTTCATAGTCTTTGCCACCATACTTTCTCTTAGAAAAATCCTGCTCATGGATACACTGAGGTGCCAGAATCTGTGTCCCCACTGGTGTTTGTGGTTAGAAGTGCTGGGAGAAGTACCCACACTCTGGGCAAGATGTGCTCCTGGGTGACCTTCACGATTCCTCAGGCTCTAGGTAGGGAGAAGTTTCATTCAGGTGCCTTGGTTTAGTTGGGCAGGGCTAGGAAAGAAACAGAGGGTTTACAAGGAGCCAGCAAAAGCAAGGCTGAGGAGGTGATGGGGCCGTGAATTATGAACTTGTCACTTTAACGTTGGCCTTTGGAGTCCCGTGGAGAAGGGGTTTGTCCTGTTGGTGAGAATGCTGAGAGGAAGAGTGCCACTCAGCAGAGTCAATTTCCAGTGAGATGCCTAGGATGCTGACCAACTGTCAGCAAAGGATGCCAAGGGGCCTCTTGTTCAAGAAAAGCTGAGGTGTCACTGTTCACATATAGTGTCCAGGGAATCTTGGGAGTACTGCAAACAAGACTCCTCTGGGCATAACTTTTGATTGCAGGAATGAAGCCTAAAATTCACACAGGGAATGACTGCTGCCTTTCCTCCTCAGATACCCGGTGACTAAGGAACTGGCGAGCCTCACTTCTATTGCCATTTCCCCTCTCCCATTCTCTCCTTTATGTTGCCTCCACATCATCTCAAATGCTAAGACCAGGCATGAACCTCAGTCCTGGGGTTCTCATGTCTCCCTTCAGAGGTCTGCCCTTTCTTCTCTCTGCTCCTGTGCCAACACAACAGTCACTCTGGACTCCCAGTGTAACCCTCCAGTGCAGTCTGCTTACCCTGGAACATCAATGTCAGTAGGAACTTGGATCCATGCCCTGTGTTGACTTTGGTCAACGTGGGTCACAAGGGAGACAAGGAGAACCTCATCACATTCACAATGTTGCCCACATTCAGAGACCCCTCCAACTGGAGTGCCCCGGGGGCCTTTAGAGGGGGTGTGGAGCACCCTGCCCCATTACTCACAGTAGTTTCTTCCCTAAGGACCACTGTGCCTGCCCTGGCCGGGGGGGGGCATCTGAAACTACGGGGACCCCTGACACCTGGGTCTTCACGCTGCTTCACCACCACCCAATTGGACCCCATCGCCTTCCTGATTAATGCGCATCAGTGACCAGGTGCAGTGCATGGGAAGGGCTCACTGCCCACCTGCCAGGCTGCATTGCCACCAGATGACTCCAGTGGACCTCAGACAATCTACAAAAACCTGTGGAGCTGGTAGTGCGTCAAGACCCTGGTCCATAGGCACCTTCCTCGGACTACAACTGTGGAAGCACTTTCCTGCTTCCCCGTGTGAGTGTTCAACCCAGGGACCCAAAACTCCTTGAGCTCTGAAAGGAGAAAAAGTGTGGGGTGGGAAAGGAGGCTGGGATGTTACAGAACATGAAGAAAGGTCCTGAGGTTTGGGGGACAAGCTAAGTGACATACATTTCCAGCAACATTCACTTCACACCAGGGGGTGAAATATGCTGTATCTCAGTTGCCCTTCACTACCCTGTAAATGCAGCAGTCTCTGTTTTCAGTGATCATTACCATCACACAGGGGACCCAAGGGAAGACCAGGCTCCTGGGGTACCATGAGCTAGAATTTGAATTTGGTTCTCTGACTCCATACAATTATCCCTCACTTAGTATTGTCACCTTCTAGCATAGACCTGATTGTTCATGGCAGACAATATCACAACTAGTATTAGGGACAGGGGTGGAGGCACCAGTACAGATCTCTGCAGATACCCAACCATATTGTTTGGAGAACTTGCTTAGGATACTTAGGTGATGCAGAACTCATAAGTGGGTACTCATTCCATTCGAATCTTCAGTGAAGAGGCACATCCTTGTCCCAGGCTGTAGACGTGATCCCAATGCACTCTGTGCTCTGTTTCACTCAACTCAGGCTGCCATATGCAATACTACACCCAGGGTGGCTGAAACTATGGGCATTCATTTCTCCTAATTTGAAATACTTTCTGAAGTTGGAAAGTCCCAGAAAAATAGCACCAGATTTGATGTCCAGTGAGTGTTCTCCTGGCTTCAGACAATGGCTGCCTTGCCTGTGACGTCCTATGGCTGAGAGAGCTTTAGCATCCCTTCCTTTTCCTCGAAGGGCACTACTGCTATCATGGGAACTCCACCCTCATGATCTCATTAAAATTCTAAGAACCACTGAATGCACGATCTCCAAATACCATCACCTTAAAAGTTAGGGCATTCACAAATGAATTCTGGAGGACAAAAACATCTATGTCATAATACACAACAACATCAGAACTCAAGGAAAAGTCAGACAAAAGTAGAATATTTGGTGTTGTCTCAAGTGTATGAGAGCATGTGCTGGACGCAGGGAGCCCACATTGGGTGGTGGATATGCCCAGGCAGAGGAGGCAAAACAAAGCAAGGTGTGTGTTGGGCCATGTCAACTGGCAATGGAACACGGGTTGTGGATTGTGACTGGTCCTGAGGAATCCCAGCCCTGTGCTTTAGCTCCTATCTAAACTGAAGGCTACCATGACTCTGGAGGAGGCACTGTGGAGGGGTCTGCAGGAATGTCAACACACAAACAATATTGACCAGATGATCTTCTATGAGTGGGGAGAAAAGTACATCAGAGATCTGAGTCTGGGTCTAAGTGCTAAAGAACATGGGTTGCACAGTTCTAGGGAGGCATGGTTGCTGGATCGAGTGGGGCTCTTCACTCATACCCAGCAAGGAGGGGCATCTGTTATCAAAGGGAAAACCACAGAACAACTTGCTCTGCAAGAATTTGCTCCCTCTTCCTGGAGGGCTGGGCATTCTCTCATAGTTCCGCGAGCTCTGGCCTCAATGTTCTTAGTTCCACTGCCTTGAGGTTCAGGGTCAGTGTGCAGCAGAGTAACCAGCTAAGCTCAGGGGTTCTCCTTCTACAATGAGGACTGTGCACAGGGTACAAGTTTCACTAAATTGGTGTTGTCACCCGCCTGACTTTTTCATGAACTCTCCTGGGCCTGTCCTCTCAGTCCTTTTTCCATGGTGTGCAGTCCCACCCACACTATACCGAGAGAAGCACAGGATCTGTGATGTTCTCTTACATAACTTCTATCTTTGACCAGATGCTGATGCTTGGTTTCCTTTGTGGTTCAGGAGAGAGACATGAGAAACCTAGAATAAAGAAGGGATACATAAAGGAATGGGCCTTGTTCACTTACATAAAGGAATGGGTCAGTATTCACCATGGGCTTCCTGTATAGGTGGCTTAACAAGAGTACAAGGCCTAACTTGCAGGGAAAGAAGTCACAGCACCCTTTGAAACTTCAACTAACAACACAGTCAAGACACACTCCTCCTATTGTCATGACTCACCAGCTGCCAACTCAGAGAGCCAGCCTACTGGTCCCTGCCAACAAGCACCAGCAATGCAGTTGAGTGGTGGACCAGGTGAATGGGAGCATGGGGAGGTACCAAGATGAGCTGGGTCAAGCTGATCCATCACCGCCTGCACGCAGTGGTGATGCCAACTGCAGAAGAACACTACATACAGCCCCGAAGTTCCAGATACACCACTGAACATGCACAATTCAATGACTTGACATCTGGATTCACAAATTGTAGAGAAAACGGAAGTGAGGAAAACATAAACGGGATTCGGGGTAACCAATATCTTCATTATTTTTCCAAACCATAATTAGCATAAATTGGGCCCAGGAGTGTCAATGTGTTTCCACAGCCTAATTACCATAAGCTTGGACCATCACAGTGACCCAAGGGCACTATAAACCCCTAGACTACCACACTCTGCAAAGAAAGCATCCTAACACGTCACCTCTTGCAGTGCAAGAGTTCTCTACCTGTCCTTTTATAAATCCTACCATTACTCTCACCCTCATTGTGGTCTGTGGAGTTCTTTGTTTGAATTCATGAGAAAGATCCTAGGAAGAAATTAGTAAGTTTCTGGGGTCTGCTTCAGCATAGGATGATTCCTTTCACCTTTGAGAGGAGAAACACATCTTAGATGCAGAGATCTACACAGACCTACACAGACCTCACCTGCTAGCACAAGGAGAAAAACTCCAGTCTCCCCCGCTAGTACAAGTAGAGAATCAAGATTCAGCTTTTGGTTCCCAACCTGGGGCTTCTTTAGAAGGGTGACTGAAATGGACAAACAATACTATCCCCCCTTTTTATTCTGCAGTTCTATTCCCATTTTAGAAATCTAACTTGCTATCAAAATTAAGGGTCATGTGACACGCAGTCAAAATCAGACAGTGCAGCCGCCAGTCTAAGGTCATAGGTGACACACTTCTGAAGGAGTCCTGCTCAATCCCTTTCATCACCAATGCAGGAATATTGCTCAAGATGAGCTTCAGCTTCTATCTGTGGAATAGAACCAGGTCAAAAGATCAGTTATGGGTCTGCTTCTTTCTTCCACTTTCAGACTGACTTCACCCAATAATGAAAGAATTCCTCACCTGATATATCTTGGATCCTAACACAAAGTCTTAGTCTGATTCAAGGTCTTTGGGAGAATGCAATCCATTAATCCCCAGAGACTTAGCCACAAGGTCTCTTTCTCCTGTTCTCCTCTCTTCCTTCCTGGACCAACCCATGTACTGCAAACACCATGTACATTCAGGGTTCTGCTACCCTTTGAGTGCCAATGGTTTCAGTAGAACCCATGGAGCAGGTTTGGAAATTTTCAGGCACTCCAGTAACCCTTAGGTCCCAAAATCCATGCTGCCCCTGTTGAGTGCCAACCCAAGAAGAAATTTCCTTTCTCTAGATTTCTAAACCCATCAATTCAAAGAAAAATAAACAACTGCAACCCGAACAAACTCTCAAGGAGTATATTTCCAGAAAATAGAATAAGACATCAGTGGTCCTAAGAATGAGAATGATGGTAAATATATCAGGAAAGCCTAAAAACTTGTTCACAGCACTTGACCCTCAGGGACATGGCTCTCTCTTAGCATACCTGAGTTCCTCCAGAACTCATGCAACCTGTACACTTGCAACCCTATCTATAGTGCCTGCAGAATCAAGGGCAAAACAGTTCAGAAAAGCCAGGGTATCTTACTTTAACAGGGAAATGACACAGGAAAAAGATTTTTTGATCATGCTTGATAAGGGCAACTAATCCAACTAACCCAAATCCTATGAAGGTCTCAAAATGTGGCCACTCGTGTGTTGAGGATCACAGGTAGTTCTGAGTGCCTTGTGTTGGTAAGACCAACTACTCCAACTGGCAGGACTCAAGGGGTGTTTGCCCATGGCTTTGAGGTCCACAGGGGATTGAAGGATGCCTCAATCTGGCTAGGATAATGGAGGGATGCTAAGGGATGACTTCTTCCCCATTTGTCTTTCAGATGGGTAACACTCCATCTGGCACAGGGACTCTCTTAAGAATCATTCTGAAACACTGGGACTCCTTTGACGCTCAAACCCAAAAGAAGAAGTTTCTGATATTTTTCTGTACCCACGCTTGGTCAAGCATCTGTTGGACAATGGGGGGAAATGGCCCTGTAAGGGAAGTATAAACGATAACACCTTCACACTTAAGACTGTAAAAGGAAGGGAAAAAATGATCACAGGTACCCTCTACATAAGATTTTGCCTGGAGACACAACCCAAAATTATGCAACCAATGTCGATTAGATTCTCCACTCTTGGCTACACTAACAGGCTGTAGGAAAGCACTTTCTCAGAGAACGATCAAATACAGTAAAGCCTTTTTCTAAGCCCATGTGCCCTCCTTTCTCAGGGTTTGCAGCAAAGCCCTGACATCCCAAGGAAACACAAAACCAGGAGGAAAGCATTCCGGTCCCCTTTCTACCCCTATGAGCCACAGGAGAGTGTCCATAAAGACTCATTATGGCACAGGTCACCTTCTCTCTACAAGACTTGAGACTGACTTAGTGAGATTCTCAGATGACACTCATATTAAAAATATACAGAGTAGTTTCAGGGCCCTCACCAAAGTTTGACCAAACCTAGAAAGACACAATGTTGTTCCTAACCAAATGCTCTCTACCACTGAACACTGGGATGTTTTACAGGCAGCTGAGACCTCTGGGCATGAGTGGTATACAGTGCAAGGCACAGGAGAACTACTCCTTCCAAATGAAGTTGACTCAGAAGAAACACACCGAACAGGGCAACAGGCAGTTCCCTAGGAGGACCCAAAATGGGATGCAGATAATCCCAATGGGAAATGGAAGGGAAAGGACTTTCAGAACTGTGTGCTGAAGGGCTTAACGAGAACCCATACTAAATCTCTAAATGTTTTCAAACTCTCGCTGGTAATACAGGGGAATGATGAAACATCCACAGTCTTTTTAGAAAGACTCAGGGAAGAGCTGAAGAAATAGCTCGAGTTGGAGAGTGCCCTCCTATCTTGCACAAGGACTGCGGTTCAAGTCCTCGGCCCCTCAGAGGGGAGAAAAAAAAAAAGAAAGACCCCCACCTGGATCATCAGGGGGGAAAAAAATCTCCTTATCTCCAGAAAGACTCAGGGAAGCATTAATTAAACATGCCTCAAGGGCCCCTGATTCCCCAGCATAAAAACTTAAAAAACAAATTCATAATTCAGTAAGATCCTGACATTAGGGAAATAAACAAGTTACAGGAAAAGACCACACTTGAGTTAGTGTCATAAAAATTGCCATTTTGGTCTTTTACAATGGAGAACAGGAGGTGGAGGAGGAGCACGAGGAGGAAGCAGAGGAGGAAAGTGAGGGAGGGAGGGAGGAAGGGAGCGGGGAAAGAGGGCAAAAGAAAGGCAGCTGCCCTGTGGCAGTTCTGTAGATGGCTAATTCCAGAGGACAAGTTCCCTGAAGTGCTATGGCTCCCTCCATAGCCTGCTACAACTGTGGCCAGAAGGGACATTTCAAGAACAACTGCTTGTGAAACCAGGGGAAGCCACCAATACCCCACCCTGTCAGTGAAGGGGATCACAGGTTGTACTGCACTCAGAGGCAAAGACCCCAGGGGACAAATCCCTCACTTCAAACAGTCCCATAGTAGGAGGCGAGGGACCTGGAACATCCGTCTTAGGCTCCTAACTATTCAACTTATTTCCAGACAGGAACCCCACATGACCTTGACTGTTGAGGAAGGGGAATTCATTTCACTGTTGATGCTGAAGCCTTTTTATCTGAACTCCTCAAACCCAGGACTCCTTTCCTCTCACTATGTGACCATAGAGAAGTGTCAAGAAAGCCTGTGACTGGATATTTCTCCCAACTGCTCAGCTGCTCTGGGGATGAGCTCCTCTTCTCACATGCCTTTTGGATGATGCCTGTAAGTCCCACTCCCCTAGTGGAAAGAGATATTTTGACCTGTCTAGGCACCACACTTCTCATGACACCAGAACAGGTACTTTGTCTGCCCCTAGGAGAAACTGGGATTAACTTAGAAGCCTGGGCCACACAGTGGAAAACAGGTGCAGCACTCGGACCTGCTCCTGTCCAGATCCATCTCAAAAGTCCTCTGTCCCTTCCCCACCAAAAATAGTATCCCCAGAAACCAGAGACTAAAGCATGGTTACCAGCTATAGTAGGTAACTTAAAGGGACAGGGCCTCTTAAGACACTGTACAGTCCATGTAGTGGACCCACTGGAAGACCAATGGGGAATGGAGACTAGTACAGGACCTCAGATCAGTAAATGAGGCAGTGGTTCCCATACATCCCATGGTCCCAATCCTTGCACCTTGTATGAACATACCAATTGGTTTAGTTGCACACTTAAAAGATGCATTTTTCTGTATACCTCTGCATGCAGATCTTCAAAAAAAGGTTGTTTTGAGGATCCCTCTGACAAGTCCACATAGTTAACCTTAAATATTCGGCCCCCTGTCTCAGGAATATCTTCGACTGGCAGGCAAGCACCACGGTGAGCTGAGGCAAGCCGATATGTCACCCTGAGTCAACCCAACCTAAGCGCAATGGGGATGCCCACTGCAGAACTTTTCCAAATTCTAATTAGAATAAACTGGAACCAGTAGCATTGGCTCTTCTTCCAATTAATAAAGACAATAAATATGTTTTACTCAGGAAACAATGAAGTTGAACCAATAGTAATCACAGATGCAAGAGAGAATTTCTGACTAGCAACCCTCCATTTTAATAAATACTAAAGGAACTTTGGAGTATGGAATAAAATGTTGCCAAGTGGTCAATTTCACAGGGTGAAATAAGGAATGAGAAATGACACATTAAGATGTCATAAAACAGTGCATGAATTTTTCTTCTCATCACTGAACTCAAAAGATTTAATGATGTATAAAGCTGTGAAGCATTTGGTTGATGTCTTTCTATGATCGGTAACCAGGCAGCTGTTGGTAGTTGCTGACTCAGGGTGTCAGGAACACTATGGGGACACCTGTTAATGCTACAGTGTGAGAGTCGCTGGCTCTCAAACCTCAGAGCTGCTAATATTAAGAGATCTGGTTGTATATTGCTTAAATTTCATCTAAATGATTGCATCTAAATGGACCCAAAAAAGCATACGATGTATGAGTCTCTGTTCTCTCCTGACGCTAATTCTGAATTTCACTCCTGCCCCATATATAGGAAGACATGTTGGGTTTTAATGCTTAGTGGTGAGCAACATGAAGAAAGGGCACTCAGAGAACAACTTCTTCTGTAAGCAGTCAAAACAAATGTTCACACAGGTTTACTCATCTGAGAGTTCTTCAGGTTCTTCAAAATAATGTTCCCTCTTCACATCACTATGTGCACCCACATCTACCTGAAACAGGCCACACTTTCTCCCAATGCTGCACTTGGGACTTAGTTCTCAATCTGAGCCTCAGCGTCCTTTTCTGTCTATCTACAAATCTTCCTTATTCACATTCCCATGTCCCTCATACTGAAGGTCGATTACCTCTTGCAATTGTCTTTTACACTTTCTGTACTTATTCTTCCTTCACTTAAGTAACATCACATAAATATTTACATGTGTGTGATTATATGTTTTTACATACATACATGTATTTCAATTCAAATTAATAGTGTAATGTTTGATTATATCCTGAATGATATTCCCAACAGACCAGTGATCCTATTGGGGTGGATTTATTTCTAGTTACCATAAGTATGCCATGGAATCAGGGAGAGTGAATAAGGAATAACTGGAGGAATAATAAAAAAATATGTGATTTTTTTAATAATAAAAATTGGCCCCAAATGGTATAAATCTACATTGTGTACAACCATAGAAACAAATCGATGTGCCCCATTTGTGTACAATGAATCAAAATGTAGTCTGTAAAAAATTAAAAGGTAAATTTATTAAAAAAAAAAAACAGCCGCCAGTCTGGACTAATATCTTAGAGAATTAGAAGGACACCTGTGTTCCCAGCTATCAATGGGCAATAATC